>NC_141906.1:15105416-15405520 GCF_057802395.1 Ceratotherium simum simum
AAGAGCCTTGTTGCACCCTCTCAGGGATACCAGCATCAGCCGACCTCTCTCCTCAGTGGCTGAGAATCATTCTCCAAGTCTCTAGATGGAAGTACCCCACCCTTCTGTGTGTTCCCCTAGCCCTGTGGATGGCAGCTGTACATTCACTTTTCATCTCTGCACTACTTCTTGTTCTCTTTTGCCTTTTCAGTACTCGACCACCTGCTTAGTCAATTTCTTATATTATTCTGTCTGTTAAAATTACTGATGTGGTTTCTGTTTTTCTGACTAAAAATTGACCAATAGAAAGCCAAAGTCTTTCCTATGCCCTACAAAGTCCCCCATGATCTGCTCTCCTCACTACTTCTGACCTCGTCTCCTGCTTCTCTTTCTCCTCACTCACTCTTTTTTTTTCCCCCACCCCAAAGCCCCATTGCATAGTTGTACATCCTGGTTGTAGGTCCTTTTGCGTCTTCTACGTGGGACGCCGCCTTAGCATGGCTTGATGAGCACTGAGTACCTCCCCACCCAGGATCCAAACCAGCAAACCCTGGGCCGCCACATCGGAACGTGTGAACTTCACTGCTGCACCACCAGGCCAGACCCTCTCCTCACTCACTCTGATTCACAAGAAATACAGAAGATAAAGGAACATATTAAATCTCACCACAGGGATATAGCCATCAAAATTCAGAATGTGGGAAAATCTATTGGACAAATAACCTAGTTTCTCCAACAAATAAAATGCAAGAGGAAAATACACAATGGAGGGGTAACCTCTAGATTAGAGGGGCCTTAAAACTTATCAATCAGCGGCAATATGAAGACCTAATCTGAGCCCTGATTTTATTTATACATATTATATATATGATATCATATATACGTATACATATATACAAGATAATTGGGGAATTTGATCCATGACTGTGTGTGAGATATTACAGAATTAAGACATTGCCGTTAATTTATTTTAGATGTTAAATGGGATTGTGGTTACCTTTAAAGAGTCCTTCCCATTTAGAGATACATGGAGAAATATTTATGGATGTATTGATGTAATAATATATGGGGGGCAGGGAATAGATGGCGCACAGATGTGACAACATTGGCCATACACTGATCATTGTTGAAGCCAAGTGTCTCAGTCAATTCGGGCTGCTATAACAAAACACCACAAACTAGGTTGCTTATAAACAAAAAATATTTATTCTCACAGTTATGGAGGCTGGGAAGCCCAAAATCAAGGCACCAGCGGATTCATTGTCTAGTGGGGTATCTGTCCACTTTCTCATCCACAGCAGTCTTCCTACTGTAACTCACATGGTGGAAGGAGCAAGGGAATTCTCTTGGGCCTCATTTGTAAGGGCACTAATCCCATTCTCATTCATGAGGAGACTGTTTTTATGACCTAATCACCTCCCAAAGACCCCATCTCCTAATACCATCACTTTGGGGTTAGGTTTCAACATATAGATTTGGGGGGGACACAAACATTCAGCCTATAGCACCAAGTAATAGGTAGAAGGGATTCATTTTATTACATAAAGACTAGGTGGTTTGTGTGTTTAAAATTTTCCATTTGTCTTCAAAATCTAAGGGTCTACCATGTGAGGGAGGTAGGTCAAAGAATGGCTCACAGATCTCCAGAAACACCAGAAACCATTGTTGAGAATCATATAGTGCAGTGGTTTACAGTAGTTCAGACTCTGGAAACAACACCTGGGTCTGCCCCCATCTATCTGTGTGACCGTGGACTTCACTTCTCTGTGCCTCTGTTTCCTCAGATGTAAAGTGGAAATAATAATGGTATCTACCCTATGGAGTTGTCGTGAAGATTAAATGAATTAATAGTTAGAAAGCACTGTCTTAGAACATCATCTGGCCCATAGCAAGCACTCAAAAAATGTCAATTATTATTACTATTCTTACACAGATAAACAAGTTGAAATGAACCACTAGAGTCTTGAAACACAAGTATCCAAAATATGTTTTTAATCTTGATGAAGTTCACAAATGGCACAATATTGACATTTCCTTAAACAAATTATACAATCATGTTCTTAGACAACAAGGCATAGACATCATTACCATGTGTCCCAAGAGACCACAAAAGGCAGTGATTTCAAGTCCCCTAAGATTTGTCAGAACTGCTGTGATCAACAGAATAGCTCTCAAAGAACCAATTTGCTACCAGATGAGAGAGGCCATCACATTTACTGCACATAGAATCAAATATAAAAAGGATGCACAACAAATATGGAATTAGCTTATTTTGCATTCAGTTTCATTCCTTTCAAGAGACAAAGGTGCTTTTTTTTGGTATCTATTAGGATGCAAACACGTATATCTTCCACGGCGCCTTCTCACCAAGTTGTTGTCAACAGAAATTAATAGAAGTGGCGAGTTCAGCTTCATGGTAACCTGAGATGAAAATAAAATAAAAAAGAAGAGGAAGAAGAAGGAGGAGGAAGAGGAGAAGGACAAGAAGGTAATAATCACAATTATTACTGAAAATAACACGAATTTACAGATGTGCTTCTTTAACTAAACAACATTTACAAATTATGGATATGAGATGTAAGCAAGCTTTTAAGGCAAATGATAATAAAACAATTCAAGGGTCACTCTTAATATTAGCAGTGACATTATGAATTACAGCCCTCTGGTCCGACCCTATGAACACTGATCAAGGGTTGAGGGCTTTCTGAACCTGGGTTCGTTCATGATGAGTTGCCCTGGCTAAAGTTTGCAAGGCCCTCCCTTTCTGAATCCAGCAAGCATTTTTTTTTCATTTCTCTGCTCAGAAAGATGATTCTGCATCTCTGCAGCCTGTCTTAGTGCTCCGGTTTCAAGCTGAGTTATAGAAGGAACTCATGACCTCAGGAGCAATGATGTAATCGGAGAGAAGGGACCTGAAGAAACTACCAGGTCCAGAGGGTTTCAAAATGTGGATTGTAGCCTCCAAATCCCTTCCCCTCCCATCTGACAGTACGAGGGCGGTCACCTTCTTCCTGGAGCCATTTCACTGCTCAGGCCTGAAGGTCCCTGCGGCGCCGGCCAAAGGCTTCGGAGCCCACATTGGTGGGCACGAAGTTGCTCTTCACCACACCCCCAGATCTGCTCAGCAAGCCTGCCAGCCGATGGGTCACACAGGTGGCAGTGTTGCAGGATCTCTTCTGGGCAGTGAGGCTGATTTTCAGGATGAAGAAAAAGAGAAGGCCTGTCAGTGAGAGGCTGGGGACAGGAGCCTGCCCCATGGGAACTTCATAAAGAAAATTGCAGCTCTTTGACACACCACTTGAGAATAAGTGTTTCTCCTCAATGCAATTATCAAAGCTGTTAGGGGAAACGGCCTGGCAGCCTTTGCCAGGAGCCCTCCCCAAAGACCTTCATGAAAAAATCCAGTTCCAAGCCATGGGCCATGTGCTGAAACCCTGCACTTATCATCCCTTACATACAGTCCCTTTGGGACCGGGAAGGAGTGGTCAGCAAAGGCCCAGCCCCACCCCAAGACACACAAGGACCACATAGAGGCCATACCTCAGCCATGAGCCCCAATGATACCACTTTCCATTGAAAAATGAAAATTCCCTGAAGTCTTACCTGAAACAGGCTCAGAGAATAAGGTTTGCAGCATCCTCCCCTGGAAGTGCTTACCTGCCCCTCAGCACACCTGTTCTTGATGCTGGAGCTAGTTCACAGGGACCACTCACCAAGCCCTGTATCAAACCACCCTGAGGCCAAGCCTACCTTTAAACATAGGCCCTGGGCACTCTCAAGCCTTGGACAGAGACCAGAGGAATGACCACCAAAGGAGCAAATCCTCTTAGAAAATAGACTTATTCATCAATGATGAGGCATGAGGGATGAAGCAGGGATTGGAGGGCTCTGCCATGAAATCCTCTGGGATCTCAAGAAGCTTCCCTCACTCTCTCTTATCTCTAACCTGGTCTATGAGTCCTGCTGTCTCCCCTTCCATCCTGAGATCCTTGATATTCTCTGTCATAAGCAAAGCTACCAACACCAGCTTGAAGAGCGATCAGAATGAAATCTGCATGCATTAAGTTCATCAGTGGAGCAAGAAAGGAAATCAGGAAGGAGTGGGAGGAGTTCAGTTGGCATCCTGGGGCGCCCCAAAGTGAGGGTAGTGGTCCCTCTCCAAGATGCTGGCTATGTCCCTTTTCTTATCAGGTATTTCAGCCCCAAAGCCAATGCCAGAGAACGTATAAAGTTGTTGAGGTCCTTCGAGTATGTGCCCAGCACACAGGTACTCAGATTACTATACCACTTAGCTCTGGGGCTTTCCAGGCTGCAGGGAAAAGATATGCCAGGTGGTACCATGCACTGGGTCTGCCCCTGCAGGCAGTCATGCAGAAGGTTAGACCAGGGAGAAGTCGCTTCGAGTGGAGGCAGGAGGGCAGCTCACACATCGTCCATTAGGAGAACTCAGAGGTTTGCTGAGCCAGAGCGGTGTGGGGAAGGGCTGTGGTGGAGCAGCTGGGGCCTTTTCTGGAATTCCACAAACTGCTCAGTCCTTCATGCTCTGCAGAGAGGGTCTCAGGGCGGATGCAGGTGCAACACGTGCCTCTACCCGGGCAATGCTGGGGCCAGGCCCGGGGCTGGAGAGTCTCCAAGCTCAGGGTGCACAGGGAGGGAGGGCTGGGAAGGGTGTCTGGCCCCTGACAACAGGCACATCTCCACAGAGCCTACACATCTCAAGACCCCAGACCTACCTCAGACACTGCTCTACCCGACCCCACCCTCTGCAAGGCCTCTGGCTTCACCTTGCAAATGTGCAAGGAAGGCGCCTTGTAGGTGAGAGAGAACAACACACACAGGTTAAACTTCTAAAACATCCTGAGATATACTGGGTCCAGCCCCTGGCTTCACACTTATCAGTCCTCACTCCTCCCGTGCTGGGAGGTCTCCCCAGTAGGGCAAGACCAATCCCCAGAGTAAGCGATTCCACACCTCCCCACTTCATTTCCTGACAGCTTTCAGGAATGGATCTTTTTAATGTGTCTAATCACAGTCCCTCCAGCAGCACCTGGACCTCTGTCTTCCATGGAGCCTGAGAACTGCTGGAGCCCAGGGCCTGGTGAACGACAGCCTGCTGGACTCCTGGCCAGATGTTTTTCCTACCTCTCGGGATATGTCCTCCTGGATATGCCAGGGTGGGGTGGGGAGCCTCACCTGGAGCCCTCCATCTCCTGCTCCTGATCCAGCTCATCGGTCTTCCCCTGCACATAGGCCTTCACCAGTGCAGCCAGCAGGAGGCGCCCTTCCTTCTCACTGAGTGCAGTGGGGTCTGCGAGGCTCTCCAAAGCGGACCTGGGGAGCGGAAGCAAACCCAATACAGGCTCTGAGCCTCTGTCTGCCCCCTCCCCATGATAAGCTTCCAGGCTTCCTGGTCGCTGTGACTTCCCCTAAGGATATGCCCACCCCACCCCTACCCCCCACCCTGGCTCCCAGCCAACAGGGCTCAAGGCCAGTGTCCACCTGATTCACCCGGAGCCTTGCTGCTGTGACTTTGGAAGCACAGAAATGCCTGATCCCAGGGTAACTGGAAGGGGAATGCTCTCGGGGCTTCAGGCTGTCTCACCTGAATGGTGCCGCCTGGAGGCTGCCTGCCTGGCACAGGACCAAGATGCTGAAAGCCAGGAAGGCGGAGGACTTCCCGAAGCCCATGATGCCTCTCTGTAAAGGGAGAATGACGTTACTGCTGCACGGAGACCAAGCACTGCCTGGAGACCACAGACCTAGGTTCCAGTCCTGCCTCTGCCACGATGGCCTTGTGACCTCAGGAAGGTTACCCCACCTCCCCATGCCTCGGTTCCGTTCATTTGCCAGATGGGCTGCTGTGAATCTCAAAAGATAACATTGCAGTGAGTGGCTTGGTAGAGCAGAAACAGGTGTGCTGGAGTGAGGGTGGGAGGATTCTGGTTCGGTTCTGTGGAAAGCCAGGGAGAAGCCTAACACGCACGCATGCACACAAACCCACACCTTTTGCCCTGTGCAGAAACCAAGCACCGATCCACCCTGCTGCAGACTTGCTCTCCCATTGCGCCTGTCTTCTCAGGACCACCTTACCCTTGGCGGGACTTTGCACTAACGCGTGGGAGAGGAAAGCGGAAGGGTGAATTGAAAGCAGTGCTCATCTCTCAGTCCATGAGTTTGGATTTGGGGACATTTTTAACGCGCCCCTTACTGGTGTCCCTGGGTTCTGCCCGCACAGCCCGCCTCTGCTGGAGCACAGTTTAGCTGCAGGTGCTGGGCGCCAGCACCCCGAGGGGAGCCCACTATCCTGGTCCGCTGACTGCACTGCCCCAGGTCCGCGCCAAAGCCCCAGGGACGCTTGCGGGCTGGAAGCGCCTTAGAGGAAGGCTCAGGGCTCCACCGTCCCGGGAGCCAAAAGTGATCCCTGAGGACACAAACCGCGCAGGGTTCTCCCAGACCAAAGTCAGGCAGGATCCTGCGCGCCAACGGGCACCAAAACAGAGGCCGCAGAACCGCCTACCCAGGCTCGCGGAGCTTCCAGCGCCCAGGCAAAGCCCTGGGGATTCTAGGGGTTCCACTGGCACTACTTAGAAGAAAATACTCTGACAGCCCCAACCGCCCGCCTTCTCCTGAGTGGGACACAGAACTAGGAGCACCTGGCTGTAGGTGGGCCGACATGGCCATGAGAGGCAAAAGAAAGGCAGGCAGGCAGATGAAGCGAACTGGATAAACTAACCCAGAGGCGGTTTCTTAGAGTGAGCAGAGTGGCGAGTTCCTCACCTGGTGACCCGAGTTTCAGCAGAGCGCGAGCGGCCGGTCCACCCGGATGGACACAAAGCCTGCTGTGGGCGTCTTCCCCGCGGAGCTCTCGGCTCTTATTCCAGTGATAGTGGGAGGGGGGTCCCCGCGAGCCCGCGCGGCCAATCCAAAGTGGCCAGGACCGACCAGGCTCCGATTGCGTCATTGCTCGCGCTGCCCCCACCGGTCCACTAGGGAGGGGAACCATCCGCTTAGGCTGTCATTTGCAATGAGGTCATTGCTTAAGGAGCGGGAGGGCTGGGAGAGGGTGGAGAGCCTTAGACGTCCAGAAAGTGCGGGCAAATCGGGGAGAGTTTGGCGTCACCGACAGAGAGGGGCCAGAGCTTCTCGCACTTTCTCGGTGCCTGAACTCCGGCCTCGCACCCTCTCCTGCCACGCCAGTACGGACCCCGACCCCGGCCCGGCCACCTGCACCCCCAGGAGGTTAAACAGTTGCCCTGGGTCCTAAGGGATCTCAGCTGAAATAGCCCACGGTGGAGGAAGGGGATAGTGGGGGAGAGGGGCCTTGAGAAACGGATCTCTTTGGACCACTCGGTGTACTCCTGGGATATCCTCCGCTCCCTTACCCCTCGCCCTGAATCCCTGGGTCCCGCAAAATTGTTTTGCTTCCTGTCTAGCAGCCAAGCTTCCTTCACCTCACTCCTCTGGGACGAGTATGAGTGAGAGAGGACTGGGGAGGGGGCTAAGCTGGCACTGCCTGAACAGAGGGCTAAGCATCCCCTCTTACCCCAGAATCCTCGACTGCGGGTTCGTCATCCCCCACCCTAACCCAGGACCCTCCACGGCAGCGCCGGCGTTGGTTTACACAGCTGCCCGGCGCCTCTGGCTTCGGTTTGCCAAGCTGCTGGGCCGGACAGCCTATGCGGGTTTGCCCGGGTTTCTACCTGTCTCGCCCCGCATCCCCGCCCCACTTCCCTGAAGCGCTTGATTGCTGAGTGGGCCGGGGTCCAGGGCCGACCCACCCAGGAAAGCAGGTGCTGCAAACCTGCAGCTTTTGGACTTGAACACAGGCGCCACTCGCAGGTACTGGCGGGGCTGTGCGCGCACTTACGCTTCCCGAGGGGCGCACGTCCCGCACACGTATACTTGGACTCCAGCCACACGTACTGTCTTTCGCATTCACATACGGACGCTCGTGTAGATAGCCAGTACTCCCTGCAACAAACGCGCCCTCACCTGCTATTCGCAAATGAGCGCGCGCGCACCAACCCAAACCAACCTCGCCCAGACCCGAAAGCAACCCCTTGCGTTTCTGTTTGCAGAACAGGCACGTTTTATATACACAGGGGTACACATTGTCCCCCAAACACGCACATAGACACACGAACGTCCACGCCTCCGGGCTCAGCCTTTTCCTTTTTTCTTAAGGAAAACCGAGTTCTCCGAGTCCCGCGCTGAGGGCGCTCGTCGCATCCGGGCTAGGGGAGAAGATCCCAGGTCTTGCCGACGGGGCGTAGAGAGGGCTAGGAGGTAGAGGCAGTGGGGAAGAAGTACAGGAGAGCCACCCACCCTCAGGGCCTTAGCCTGGCGTGGTGGCTCCGCCGCTGCGCCCCCGAATGCTCCCGCTTGCCTCTTGAGCTCAGGAAGCCTCGCCCTGGCATGCGAAGCTAGAGGTTCGCGGGGTCCCCGTGGTTGGTGCTTATTGCGGCTGCAGGTCAGAAAGGAGCTCTGGGGATGTCTGTCTAGGCCCTCCGGGTCTTATTTTTTGTGCCGGACCACGCTTGCGGTGCGCGGCGGGGTTGTCCTCCAGCACCTGGTCAATTGGAATTTCAGGTAACATCCTCAGAGAATCCTGACCGCCGGCGCGGGCGACTCTTGGCGGACCAGCTACCACAGCAGGCAGAGTGCACGGACGTTGCATGACCCTGAGTCGCCTCTGCCCGCAGGAGTGCTGCTCGGCACCTAGAACGTGGCTCCGGCTGTGGCGGACGGGGAAACAGGACAGAAGACTCCCAGAACCCTTGTAATTCCGTATAAGGAAGCGCTGCTCTCTAAGGGGTTCCTCTATAATAGTGGGAAAGTCTCTCTGCGCCCAAATTGTTGGGCTCGCTTTTGGATGCAACCAGGGACACCGAGGCGGCCTTTACTAGAGGGCCCTAACTCCCAAAGTCCTGAAGATACCAGGGGACACTTCTGCATCACTCTCCCCGATTCTGCCCGGGGAAAGGAAAGGCGCAGCTTGGAGGCGCTACCTGCCTAACACCTCTCCCGGCTACACCGCCTCTTCCCAGACCACTGCCACCGTCCCCGAGGTCTGACAGAGCTTGTGGCCCGCCCCAGCAGCTCCACAGAGCTGTGGGGACACAGAGAAATAGCTGGGCCAGCGTGGGGGGCAGGGGGAAGGCGGGGTCAGAGAGAAGGTCTGGAAGGCCCCAGACCCTAGAACTCCAGGCTCCCTAGCCTCGACAAAGTTATCAGTGGCGCGCTGAGCCAAGGAAGCCGGCTGGGAGGGAAGGAAAAGTCGGATTGGAGTTTGGCCTCCCCAGAAGCCCACAAATATCAATGTGGGGGGAACTTTAGTGCTGAGGGCTGGACAGCTGGAGACTCCGTCTGCGTCACTAGGACTTTTCGGAAGTGTTGAGGCCAAGAGCCGTGCTGCCAACGAGCCGGGCACAATCTTCGAGCGCGCACTCCCATCCAAAAGCGCGCGCTGGGTGATCCACAATCCCGCGCAGAGCTCTAGCCTGGGGTAAAGTCGGCAGAAGTTTCTATAGAGGCCGCCAAGACACGGGTCCCTGCGCTCTGACAAGATAGAGCGCGCACCCTACCAGAGACTGATCTTAACACAAATATGTCTGGCTCGGCGCTTTGAATATCTTCTTGGGTGCTCCGACAGTACCAGCTATTTTAGCTCTGAGCACCGAGAATTCTTTGACCTAATCTTTTTTCTCCACTAGTGTCTTTACCCGTGTCTGGCGCGTAGTAGATGCACAGTAAGTGTTTGGTGAAGGGGAAGTGAGCGAAGGGATGAATGAATGATAAGTTACATGGACTCATTACTGTAAGAGTCAGCGGGAAATCAGGAGCCAGGTAAAATTGGGCTGTAGACCAAACTTTATATCCGTTAGATGGAAAAGCAGATCGTCGATCCAAAGACACACCTCTTTTTATTTAATAAAAGGAATCTGTCCTGGTGAAAACTTTCTGGAATCTAATGCGAGAGGAAGTACTGAGGGCTTCTCTTCGGAAGTCCACCAACTTGAAAAGCAAAACAAGCCAGTTTCCCTCAACTCATCCTTGTATTATATTAGTGAGTAAATGGAAAAAAAAAGTAAATAAAATAATTTGCTTTCTAAATCGAGAAAATTACATTTTGATTTCCCTGGAACTGTTCTGAGCTTCAAGACATCCCCAAAGTAAGTAGCATAAGGATTGACAGAGAAGAGTTTCCCAGGAATATCTTTTGCTTTTAAATTGTCTCAAATATTTTGATGCTGAGTTATCTATTTTATGTAATTATTCTAAATTTCAAAAATGATAGTCTTAAAATTTGAGAGAAACAGGTTTCATACACTATAGTTTTTGAAGTTTATTTTTATTTACTTTAACTTACTCTCTGTTTTCATTACAAACTTCCTAAGAGGAATATTCCTTAGAGGAATGTGTCATTCATTCAACATATATTTATTGAGGACCTACTATGTGCCAGGCATTGTTCTAGGCACTAGCAATTCACAGTGAACAAAACAAAAACCCCTGCCCTCCTGATGCTTATCTGACAAAGATGTATTTAACAAGAGTCCTGTCTATCAACCTCCACCCAAATAAAACACATCCCTATCCTACTCACATCCTCTCTATTTAGTAATATCATCTATTTGTCAAATAGATATCCAGGGTCTATATTATTAAGACCACGTAAATATTATTCCTAGCTGAGCCAGATCGCATATTTTGATTACATTTCCTTGTACATTTGTTTTATTTTTAGTTAGTAACTCCCTCTTTTCATTTGTTTAATTTTCTTTCTGCCCATCACTTGTTTATTCCTTTTCCTAGATCCTATTTGTTCTTCATCCTTGGTTTACTCCCTCATTTTGTTGGAGCACATTCACCATTATATGACAGCTAGATTTTGTGGAAGTAGAATTAATTCTAGGTTGGAAATCATTTTCACTCAGAATTTTGAAAGTATTCTTCAGTCTTCTATTTCCGGTGGTGCCTTAGTGTGGGCTATTTTTACTTATTGTCCTGAGTACTGAGAGAACACTTGCAATCTGAAAATTCATGTCCTTCACTTCATGGAAACTTTCTTGCTTTATTTCTTTGATAATTTCCTCCTCTTGGTTTTTGTTTGCTGGGGTTTTTTGTTAAATTTTCTGGGGTACTTTTTTTTTTCCAATTTTCCTTTTTTTCATTCATTCATTTTGATCATGTTTTTAATTTCCAACGTCTTCTCTTAGCTCTTTGAAGCTGTTAAACATAGGTTATTTTGTTGTTCTCACTTTAGAGGCTAGCCTCACATTTCTCCTTGGCTGCTGATTCATATTTAAGAGGAAAGTAATACAGTGCTAATCAGAAGATGGGGATGGCAGAGTTGCCCACTGATGGGTCTGAATATGGAGTGATTAGATGGGAAGTGACCTTGCCATTTTATTGGAGGGACCCTAAACTATGAGTAGCTGTAAGTCTTTTCCCTTGACTTTTTGTTCACCCTAAGAGGAGTCCTCCAGTCTCCTGCATGGGTCAGTGGGACAGGGGTTGGGGTGGAGTACAAGCCAATGAGTAAGGAAGGAGGCTGAGAGTTTTACCATTCATTAGGGTAATCCTCCAGCCTTTTCTGGGACCCAGGAGGGATAGCCATCTAACTTCACAGGATATAGAAAGGGCTCTTGGGTCTAACTACTCCTTTGAAAGTCTTTCAATCACTCCAATTTTCAGCCCATCCTGTAACTCCACCAACAGAGGCAATCAATTGCTAAAGCCCTGAGCTTGTCTGAGATCCTTGCTTCTTGATGGCCTTCTCTGCCCTACTAGAGTTGACACTAGAAATGTATGTCTTTACACTGCTTTCTCTTCTGCTAAACCAGTTAAGAAGACTGGCTGAAGGGTAGGAGATACCAAGAGTCTGCAAAGCCCTCAAATTAGACTCAGTCCACTGGGTACTTGACCTCAGCTGATTACCTCTCCTCATCACACACTACTTGCTTGGAGGCTTCTTTCCCCAAACCCCAGAGAAAAAGAGATGCCAACATCTAACCCACAGAAGTCCTTCTAGAGAATATTTTTAGAGTTGTCTGTGCCTGCCAGAGAATGATCAAAGCGTGGTGGCCCAGACCCAAGCTGGTTACTCTGAGAGATGGACAGACTCAGTGAATGACGTCAAGGAATTACTCAGGTTGGGTTCTTCTGAGATGATTAAAATTCTCTCTTGGCTCAGACTCCCAGGATCCAAGTTGACTCTCTCCTCCCTGTCTGAGAGCATTGTTCCACATTGCAAAGGAAGTAGAAATACAGGTCCTTAAAACCTCCTTGCAAAGCTAATGAAAGTAAAATCCCCTGTACTCAACCCCCTCCAAAAAATGAGTTTTTGCTAAGGTAAATCCCTGTGTCACTGAAACACACTTTAATAGAAACAGATCTTTTAAAAAGCCATTCTGGATGGAAACCCTTTCAAAATGCATTACATTCTCCTCTTAACCTTCTCTGGATGACTCACAGCCTTCATCAAAAGAACATCAGTCACAGTGCTGAGTCCTGAGGGAGGGCCTGAGTTAGCTGGGCTATTGACCTCCACACCTGGTGACCCCATCTGCTGTGCTATTGAGCTCTTTGTCCATCGTTTTCAGTTTTTCTATATTCATATTAGCATGGTTAGTTATTGACATTCAGTTGACTATGAGATCCTCATAGTCAAGATCTCAGGATCGTGTTTCTGGTTTTTGATGTTTTTTTTTCTGGTCACTGTTAATATATCTGCCTCTGACCCCAGGCCCAGTCTACTTGAACTTTCACCTGCTAATTCAGTGTCATCAGGAAAACAATAGAAACATGCTCAATAGAACTGGCTGGAGCAAATCAGAAATAAGGAAGGTTGGGGGAAGGATCTGTGTTTCTCTCTTATGAGTAATGCTAAAAAGCTCTAATGCATTTTCCTATCTTTTCTGGCCCTCAACTATGTCCTACATAGAGGATGTTTCTGCATAAGTGAGTATTTCTATAGTGTTAAGGAAGTTTGAGATAGACCATAGGTTTAAAAGAGGATCCTGTATAATGGTGCTGTCCAATAGAACTTTCTGCTATAAAGGAGATGTCTCATAATGGAAATGTCACATACCTGCACTGTCCAATACAATATCCACTAGCCACATATGGCTCTTTTTTTTTTTTTTTTTTGTGAGGAAGATCAGCCCTGAGCTAACATCCATGCCAATCCTCCTCTTTTTGCTGAGGAAGATTGGCCCTAAGCTAACATCTATTGCCAATCCTCCTCCTTTTTTTCCCTTTTTCTCCCCAAAGCCCCAGTAGATAGGTGTATGTCATAGTTGCACATCCTTCTAGTTGCTGTATGTAGGACGCTGCCTCAGCATGGCTGGACAAGCAGTGCGCCGGTGTGCGCCCAGGATCCCAACACCGGCTGCCAGTAGCGGAGCGCGCGCACTTAACCGCTAAGCCACGGGGCCGGCCCCCCACATGTGGCTCTTGAGCACGTGAGATACAACTAGTGCCACCTAAGAGCTGAATTTGTAATTTAATTTAGTTTTAATTAATTGAAATGTAAATTAAGACTGCTGTTCAAATTCTGTCTCTCACACTTATTAGTTGTATGACCATAGACAAATCACTCGAATTTTCTGCACCTCGTGATCCTCCTTTGTGAAATAGGGATAATAACATTACTTATTTCATAGGACTATTGTGAGGATTAAATAGCTAACAAATATAAAGTGCTTAGAACTGTGTATGACGACTAGTAAAGTGCCAAATAAGTGTCAACCATTGCCTTACATTGGGTTTCTCCAGAAGCAGAACTCAAGACAAGAATTTGGACACAAACCATTTATTTGGGAGTTGCACCAGTAAGGGAACAGGGAAGTGAGACAGGGAAAGGAAGAAAACCACTAGAGGCACAATAATAAGCAGGTTATGCTGCAGGCAACCGGGCTTCATCCCGCCTGAGACCCTCTGGGACACTGTAGAGAGAAAGCCTCCGAATCATCCCTCCCAATGGATGATAGGTTATTTATCCACCAACTTCAGTCCATCACCAGTGTAGTGGTGCTCCCAGGGGTGCTAACTCCCCAACACATCTAACCAGTCCTGTGTGGCCAAACTTCTATGGCCAGAGAAAATTTCCAGGCAGAGAGTCAGAGGCGCTTGCCATACAAAGCTACAAGTGCAAATGGGAGTGGTAAACACCGATGGGGCTCTATAAGAGGCTGCTATGGCCCATATTAGTATTATAGTCTTCCACTGCTTAATGAGCCTCCCTAGAAATAGGCAGGAATAAGTTTCCCATCCATAATACATCGTGAAAGATAAGCAAACAGACAGTGATATGCTGATGTCACCTCATTGGCTACCCCCACCCATCTGATTCTTAAGGTCTTTTCTTAGAGTATCTAGAAAGCCCTTTGGTGGCCCCAGAGTCCTAGAGCCAGTTATCAGTGCCCCTTTCATGAGTAGGCAAACACACAGAGAAATCAGTGCCCTCTATTCTCGTGCAGCAATAAATCAAACCCACACAGAAGCCCTCCGTTCAAGGGAAAATATAAGGCACCTGCTGCCAAAGACTCACTAGTGCTGGATGAAGGTCCCTGTGGGGGGGGTAGGTCTCAATCCTAACTTATTAGTTTCCATGAGTTGATTTGTCATTTCTTGTTGAACAGACTCTATTTTCTCAAACCTAGCATCTTCGAAATTTCCTTTGCCAGGAAATTACTGGGGAATTTCTTCTGTTTATTGTTGAAGATAATTATATTAGGCTTACTTTTGTGTATGGGTGTTTTCAACTCTCTACCTTGATGAGTTAAAATTAAATTTTCTTACTCACTCCTGAAAGGCTGGAGGGCTATGGGAGATGGCAGAATGACTCTTAGCAACGAGGCTAATTGTTAACGTTTGACATTGTATTCATCAGGGTGCTTAGTTGCATATAACAGAATCCTCTAAACTAATTTAAACAGGACAGTATTTGTTACAGGGCATTGAGTAGTTTACAGAACGTTTTAAAAGACCAGAGACTCAGGTCTTGATGCCACATGGCCAAGAATAACACGGCCAAGAGAAACCAACCACATCATGGAAATGTTCCAGTAGGAAGTCCATTGCTGCTCACCTATAGCAATTTTGACTTCAGACGACTACTCCATGGGTGCCCTAGACTGTCCAGTCTCCTCTAATGCAGCCGACATCTTCAAATGCTCGCTTTTGCCTTCCGAGTGTTCATGAATGTTGATTGCCAGAGCCAAAATTTTTTGTGGAACTCTAGCTGCAAGAGGACCTGAGAAGAAATATTTTTAATTTTCTAACCTCTAGAGGAAGGCTTGCAAGAAGGGGTTTGGATGGTATTGAGTAAGCCACGTTCAGCTTCACTTGGATGTCTAACAATCCTTTCTAACTCCATTTCCAAAAAGGAATTTGGGGGGGTTTTCCTATCCAAATCTATTCTTCCCCTCTTTTACATAATAGTAAATGGCAGCACCAATAACTCAGCATATTCAGCTCAAAATTTAGGTATCATCCTTAATTCCTCCTTTCCCTTTATCTATATTCGATCCATCAGTAAGTCTTATTAATTCTACTCCCCTGACCCCAAACACATCCCAAATCCATCTGTGTCTCTCCATCTCCACTAGTATATTAGTCCATTCAGGCTGCTATTACAAAATAACACAGACTAGGTAGCTCAAAAACAATAGAAATTTATTTCTCGCAGTTCTGGAAGTTGGAAGCCTGAGATAAAGGTGGCAACATGGTTAAGGGAGAGCCCTCTTCTGGACTGCAGACTTCTTGTTGTATCCTCACATGGCGAAGGGGGCAAGGGAGCTTTCAGAGGTCTTGTTAATATGGGCATTAATCTCATTCATAACGGCTCTGCCCTCATGACCTAATCATCTCCCAAAGTCCCCGTCTCTTAATACCATCACACTGGGTATTAGGATTTCCACATATGAATTGGTGCTGGGGGGGTGGGGGACAATCATTCAAACCATAGCAACTAGAGAACCTGGTCTATGTCACCATCATCTCTTGCCTGCACAGTTCCAGTAGTCTCCTAACTAGTCTCCTGGATGTGACTGTTGGCTCTGCAATCCCGTCTCCACATAACTCCCAGAGTGATCTCTTAAAAGCATAGATCATATTGAGTCACTTCTTTTCTTATAACTCTTTAGTATAGTTAGGATAAAAATTTAAAGACTTTTGCATCGCATTTAAGATAGACATGGTCTACCTCCTCACTATCTCTCCAGTACCTTCTGATGCCAGTCTCGCCTCACCCATATACTCACACTGGCTTTTTGAAAAGTCCTAGAAATGACACACTAAGACCTTTCCCACCCATAGCCTTTGCAATTGCTGGGTCCTCTGCCTAGAAAAGTCTTCTTTATCTGTCAATCCACCCCTTCTATGACACTGCCCTCACCTAACACCTTCATCCCACCACTCTTTTGCTGGCTGGCTCCTTATCACTCTTCAATTTTCAATCTAAAGATCAAACATCATCTACTTAAAAAGACCTTCCTGATCCTCCTAACTAAAGAAGTACCTTCAATATCTTTATGATATTAGTTTCATTTCTTTTACAGAACTTACCATTATTTGAAATTCTCTGAAATCTACTTGTTTCTATATTATTTGTCTTTTTTCACTAGAATGTAAGCTCCTTGAGAGCAGCCTCCTTGAATACTTTCGTCACCACTGTAGCTCCAGTACCTAGAACAGTGCCCAGCACAAAGGTGGAACCTAAGAAACATCTGAGGAATCACAGAAGGATATGAACACTGACTCTGCAACACTTATCAGTATGCTAAGTGCTCTACTTACATCATTTTACATAATCCTTGTGTATTAACTGGGTTCTCCAGAGAAATAGGAGATATATATATATATATATATATATATATATATATATATATATATATATATATATAGTCTATGTATATGTATGTATGTATTTACTATAAGGAATTGGTTCACATGTTTACGGAGTCTGAGAAATCCAAGATCTGGAGTCAGCAAGCTAGAGATCCAGGAAAGTGGATGGTATTGTTCCAGTCTAAGTCGGAGTCAGAAGGCAGGAGAAGACTGATGTCCCAGCTGACAGACAGTCAGACAGAGAGAAAGAATTCTTTCTTACTCAGTCTTTTATGATATTCAGGCTTCAATGGATTGGATGAGGCCCACTCACACTGGGGAGAGAAGTCTGCTCTACTCAGCCTACCAATTCCAATGTTAATCTCATCCCGAAACACCCCTGCAGAGACACCCAGAAATAATGTATAACAAATATCTGAGCACCTTGTGGCCCAATCAAGTTGATAGATAAAATTAACTATCATACATTACAACAACCCTATGAAGTATATACTGTTATCTTTACTTTCCATTTGAGAAAACCAAGGATAGACAAGTTAAGTTCTAGCCCGATGTTGTATCTCATAAGCTTAAGAACAGGATTTAAGCATGGAAAGTCTGACTCTAGATTCCACATTTTAAATATTTATGTTTATTTGCCTCTCTCATAGCAATTGTAGATATTTAAGAAGCAGGAAGCTCTTGATAAATGGTCTCCTGAGCTCAATCACGTCAATAAGCATGGAGAGTAGAGCAAACCCTAGGCAGCCCCAACCATCTCCCCAGGTACACAGACACAGTCATTATAGAAGGCTCTTGGGGGACCAAATTCACTCCTTCATAGACCATCACATTCTTTTGATCATCTTTTTTCATCTCTTCAGTATATCTAAAGACCATGGCAGCACCCTAGAACTTTTCAGAAAGAGAGCCTCCAGTCCCAAGACTAGAGCCCAGTCTGTCATTAGTTGACTACTTTTCCACAGTGGGTGGATTGCATGGGTCAAAGATCATGTCTGTCTTCCAGAATTGAATGAATGAATGAACTGTCAGATGCGAGAGTCAGAATTAACCAGAAGTCATGATCTAAAGGCAACAAATGTGATATTCCATTTGAAACCAGGTACCAATCCTGAGAGGGTAAAGATGTTCTGCAAATTTCTGTCTAGCGATGGACAGTGTTTAGAACAGTACCTGGCACATAATAGCCACTCAGCAAATATTTGTTAAATGAATAATAGTGGTGTAACAAGTTTTTTTTTTTTTGCCTGTTTATTAGTTTGTTTTGGTTTTTCATCATCACCGCTGCCTTGGTGGATTGTTGTCGTGTTTGGATATCCAAGTTCGTGATCTGGAGTTAGGAAAAACTGCATTGTTCTGCATAATCAAGGGACAAAAACTTGAAGTTCCCTTAGGGCAGTCTGGAAGGGATGGATGAAAGGAGAAAGAAGAGACAACTGATGTCCCAGAACTCACAGGGGTGAAGAGCAAGTGAGAAACTCTTCTTGGTAGTTAGGGGATGAGGTGAGGGACAAAAAAAATGAAAAGAACAGAAACGCCTAACATGAAAATTTAGCTTATTTACCTGGCAAGCTGTGATGTGCCTTCTCCCGTTACCCCCCTATCTTTAATAAAATTGACTATAATTTTTTCTGTTTTGTTGGACTGAATATTTTTGAGGAAATCAAGGGAGAGATTGAGTTTTATCTCAGAGTCCACATGAGACAAAATCAAAGACAGAACACACAAAAACTGGAACCTAGAGATTGTAAGGCATGAAACAAGAGTTTGAGCTGAATTTATTTTGTAAGGTGTCATAAGTGGTTAGCAGAGCTCAGCTCACATCTGGGCTACACCAGCATTGGGAAAGCCACTCAGTGAAGGGATTTCCCAAGGTTATTGCCTTCCATTCAGTAGAAATGGGAGTCCCCTACCCGTCTCCCCAGTGATATCCCACTGGGAGTTGTTCACTGAAAAATCTTCATGCCATTGCATCAACCCCCTTGAACTCACCATGCCTGGCCCCAGCTCAGCCTGTGACTCACAAGTACCTTACAGCAAAAGAAATCCAGTAGAGGGCAAAGCTCTCACCTTATCTTCCCTACTAAGAGCTTCAATGTTCTCATGTGTCATTTGGTAATTGAGATTGTCAATTAGTCTCCTCATCTGTGGTCCTCATTTTCCTCTCTTCCAGCTAAACTCAACCTTCAGCCCACACAATGGAAGTCAACAAAATGAGGTAACAGCTTTCTATGTGAGTCACACTGGGTGACTGTGTTCAGAGAGCACTGTAGGGCGAGCAGCCAGAGCCAGGCAAGTGTTTCAGCTGTCCAAGAAACTGGCATGTAGCCCAAGAAACACTCTCACCTGATGACGGACTAGTGGAATGAGTCCTGGAGGAAATAGTTCCCAATAGCCAGAGAAGGAGTCTCTTGGCTCATGCACAGCAATACTCTTGCCAATTAAAAATGTTGTCATCATTCACACTGCGATGTAAAATCCTTTTACTCTGTACTCACATTTCTACAATCTTCCATCTACTCTGTATATTAAAGACAAGACCCTTCCATGAAAAGGTACGTCTCTAAGTTACTATTCTGCCCATACAGCCCCATATAATAGACAGAAAATTGTTGGGTTGGCCCTCAAAGGGCAAATGCAAGGACAGAGATTTCCATGAGCAATTTTATTTATTTATTTTTTTTGCTGAGCACCCAGAGAAAAATTATAAGTGGTTTGAAGAAGGATTTGTTTTCTAAAAGACTTTTAGTTATTCCTGAGAAATCCCTCTGCTTATTCTGGGAGAGAGGTCATCTCTCAGATGCTGTCAGTCAGATGGGGATCAGCAGCCAAGGAGAGGTGCTCAGAGAGATTTCCAACTAATGCAGCCAGAGGAAAACTGCCAAAGAAGCAGGATTCCTTAGGATAAATAAATTGAAGGATATCTGGGGGATAAAAATAAATCCTTTTTGAAAATGAAAGATGGAGGGGTGCTATATATACAAATTGCCCTGTACATCAAATTCTGAACAACGATGTTGCCAGGGCTGGCCCTGCAGACCAATGACGCAAACAAAAATCTCAGACATGCTTGCAGGCTTTTTCCTCCAAAGGTATCTAACCTGTTTCTATATCTTTCTCATAGGACTTGCCATAGGGTGCAAATAAAGATTTCACTTTGGTCATAACCCTGGTGGACCAGGGCTGATAGAGGATAGAGGATAGAGGACTTCTATATAGGGATTGGAAGAATACAACCTAAATACAAAGACTAGCAGAGGAGAGTTAGGTTGTTCAGCCTAGCAGTGTCTGAGAGGACACTGCCCCACATTTTTAATTCCAGAAGGATTCAGCACCGACTGGTAGATCTCATTGTGAAATGGTGATCAGGAATCCACAAGGGGAGGGACCACTCAAGAGTCTGAAATATTTCAAGTTATAGAGTATGGATCTCACCCCAACACCCTACCAGAAAACTGGGGGAACTAGAAGCCCAAATGCCCCACTCTCCTACTGTAAAGGTGCTGAAATGGAGTAGAAAGGTAGGCAGCTGATTTGTGGGGACCAGCACAGGAGTTCAGTACTAAATGTTTGGTCATAAGAGAAGTAGAGAGAGTACTAATTTGATACCAGATGAGGATCCTGAAACACTGGTTCCTAGTTATAGCTATTAGCAAAAGCATTGGTGGTCTGCAGGGAGAGGATCTAAAAGGGCCCCAATAGGAGCTGAGCAGCTGGCAAGTGGTCTGAGGAGCATGATAATTCCAGGCCCTCCAACGTGGTAGGACAGACACTATTGAGATATATTCTGCCACAGTGAGACTCTTCTACCATGGAGGATTCATAATGAAAATAGGCAAACAGGAAATACACGACAGAGGCTGACAATGGGTTGTTTGTTGTTGTTGTTGTTGTTTTTGCAATTCTTGAAGAACTCAAAGAACAAAACCCAAGTGACAGAAAGACTAAAGAGCTTCTAGTTGAATTTTAGACAGCCCACCAGAAAGTCGGGAGTTTTTGTAAGTTTTATAAGTCTTGCCCATGCTTCCCTGTTTCATCCTCAATATCAACTATTTAGTCTACCAATAGACTTAGTCCCCGGGCTTCACAAAGTAACACGTGTGCACTTTGTGTAAGTGTTAGTAGCTGTAGTTCAACAGCTAAGCCCTAAGGCAGCCTGACTTGGTTATTTCTCAAGACATGCAGTTCCTTTGACTAGTGCCGCTTATAATAATAATAATAATAATAATAATAATAATAGCAATAGAAGACAACATTTATTTCTCAATTTCACACACTTAAGCTAAGTGCTAGCATTTATTATCTATTGTATTAATCTTCACAACAACCCTATGACGTATGTCCCATTATCGGTCCCATTTTACAGATGAGAAAACTGAGGCTCAGAAAGATTAAGCAGTTTTCCCAATGACACATGGCTGTAACTGGATGTAACTTATAAAGAAGTCTGACTCATTCAACACTCACTCCAACTCCTTTCTGGTATGACACCCAGCATCACAGACGCTGGAAAGTTAGAAGCTGCATTACCCAGAGCACCTTGAAACTGGCCTCCGTAGGCAGCCTAGGTTCTCACAATCAGCACTTGGAGACGGCAGTGATGAGGAGTCGTCTCCCTGTGCAGAAACAGTACGTGGTGGAGACATGTTTCTTCTGGAGCAGGTGCGTGGGAGGTTCAGTTTCTGGGCCCCAATGTCGCAGATGCAGCAGCCATAGAGGCAGTGCAGTTCCCCTAGAATAGGCCAGTGGTGTGCTTCATTGTTTCTCCAAGCTGTTATGTTCTTAGCCATGTAGTAACCAGGCTTGGTGCCTCAGGATCCCCTAAATTTCTTTAACCTACCTAATCTCCACTAGCAAACAGTTTTCTGCTTAAATGAGTTAGAGTAAATTTTGTCGTCTGCAACTAAAAACTCTGAATAATCACTGTGAGAGCTAGGATTCAAACCCAGGTTCATCAAAAAATAATTAAATATAAAAATAAAAAATAAGAAAAAAATATTATATCCTGTCCCCATGCTACCTACTCTCAGACTGTTCTACACTTTTTCTTTTTGCATAACACTTACCACCTTGTCATGTAGCATGTAATTTACTTATTTTCAATGCTTATTGTTTAATTGTCTGTCCCCCTACCACCCAGTGAGAATGTAAGATCCCTAGGCAAGTATCTTTGGCCTGTTTTTCCAAAGTAAACCAAGTACCTAAACAGTGCCTGGCATATAGCTAGCACCCGATAAATATTTGCTGTTTTTAGATGTACTGATTTCTATGTGCATGACACACACACACACAAAAAAACAGGATCATCTGACTTGAAGCCCCGCACTTAACCTGGGTTTTATTGAGAGACAGAGGCGATCTTAAATAAAGGGAGTTTATTTATTTTAAGCAACACTTAACCCAACTTTGTTTAATGACTTAAGTCTCTGAGAACTATAAAATGCTCCACATCTAGCTAACCCCTACACATTTTTCCCTCACATATCACATGTTCTCCCACAAGGAAGCCTGCCATGATTCCCCTCTCCTCTTATTTAATCTCAAGGCACCATATAGTTCCCCTATTCCAGCATTCACTACCATAACTGTTTATCTCATTGTCCATAACACCTATTAAACTGTAAGGTCTGAGGGGCGGGGCCTGGGCATCCTACTTCCCTCCGTATTCCCAGCACCTATCGCAACCCCTGAAACAAAGTGGACACCCATTAAACACGTGTGGAATAGATGAATTGTGGAAACAACTCCCACAGTGGGTGCACAGCGAAGGACGTTTGAAGGGGAGTGTATCCAAAGACCCATCTCCTGTATTGTATAAATTTATTGCTGATAAACTCTGCATCAGGGACAGAACTTGAGGCAACTGCAGACAGACAAGCTGACAGTCCTCAGTAATAAGTGAGTTATCAATAGTATCAAGAAGTATGCAGTTTAGGGGGTCAATCTAGGTCATAGGATATGGGATGGAGATTCCTAACCTGGAGAGCAAAACAAGAAGGTCCAGACAAGGGTCAGAAAGGATCTGCAATTCTTACAACTCTGGTTAAGGGCTTCACCAATGCCCTGGTGAGACGGTATCAATAGTGAGCCCCAATACACACTGTAGGAGTGCCTGGATAGTATTTGTGATGTAGGACAATATTGGAAATATACATGATATATGCTATTTATAATATAAACTATGTATAGTATATATTACAAATTATATACATGTAATAAGTATGTAAGCAAATTCTAAATAGCTCCTATTTTCATATAGTTCATTCTTGCCAAATAAAACTTTGTTGTCTTTATTGAGAAAAATATGTTTTTAAAAACCTTTTAAACGTTAAGGAATACCTGAATGAGGTAGAACTACATGAGGTCTTAGTTCCTGTGCTAGTGTTTTAGCTGAGTAGACGAGGCAGGCATCCTCTTCCCTATCCATACATATCCCCACCTCTGAAAGAGCACTGAAGATCTTTATTTAATATGAATTATTGCAGATGGTTGGCACTGTTTAACTAAACCAATGATTGATTGTTCTTATTTGTTATATTGATATATGAATTCTTGAAGGATATAACTTACTGGTGTGTGGCGGATTTCACAAAATGAGAGTTCAAGCATCTGCAAATTGACTGAGAAAACTTATCAATGCTGGTTAATAATCTTAATATCTCAATTAGTTACAATAGAGGATTCCCTGGTCTTAAAAAAGAAAGAACAAACAAAAAACCTTCCTCCATTTCCAGATATGAATCAATATATCCCTAGTACTCCTTGGAGTCCCTTTTATCTTCCACTACCCCCCGGTCCCCATTCTTCCCCACAAACTGAACATACAATGTACCTACTAAACATATAGTCTGAGCTAGTGAGTATTCCTGCTTGTGTTAAGTTCAAAATTAAACAGCTCTGAATTATAAAAAGGCATAAGAATTCAAATGTCCTGACTTAACTAGAAAAAAAAAATGGTTTAAATGCCTGTATGTTCAAAGAAAGAAAAATAGTAAAGTTGTTCAAGAAAGGATAAAAATCATTTCCAGTAGGTTGAGATTTAAGTTATAGAAATGAATCAGGCGATTAAGTATCAGAAACGGTAGAGTTTTGTTGTTGTTTTTCTTTTTCCATTTTCTTTCCTAATATTTACACTTTATGAGAAGCTAATTCCATAGACTAGCGTGGTAATTTGTCCATTGGGTCCATCAGACTCTGTAGATGGCTTTGTAAGAACTGTAAGACTTATAAAGCCAAATTGCCCAGAGCGTTTTATGTGGCTGGCACTTTGCTAGGTGCCCTAGGGAAAGCAATAAGTATAAAGGTTTTACAAGAATTCGTGCTGGAAATGTATTCTTGATTACTCCTGTGGAATTTTCCAGGCAGAGAAGAGTCTAATGGGGTATAGATCTGGAGCAAATCACTATTTTCTGAACATACCTCTACCGGACTCGGTTGATGCATTGTGCTAGAGTCTTATGACCACACCTACTTCGCATTGCTTGTGCCCACCCCCACCCCAAACCAAACATAACACAGTTCCCATGATCACAGAGCAGGTCACTAAAGCTGCCCCTCTCCCCCACCACACAGATAGATCAAGTGGCCCCAGACATAGGGCTAATAGAGAAGGAGGGACCAGCAGAAGCTCTGCTTCCTCAACAGCTGCCTGGAGAGAGGAGGCAACACACCCAGAAGTATGGGAGAGTAACGCCTCTTGGGATGGACTTAACGAATGGGAGAAAATGGGAGGAAGCAAATAAATGTATCCTCCTTTCCCCCTTCCTCCCCCGCCCATTCCCACACCATAGACTGTTTCTAGGGTGCACTAAGAACTTGTTTGGCCTCTCTGAAGACGTCTGTGAGGCCAAGCAATCCACTGTGTTTGTTATCTGTGAGGTGGTAGCCAGCTCAGTAACACATCCCCATGTGTTTGCCCTCCCTCCCTCCCTCACCTCACTCCCTATTTTCCCTCACATCTACTTTCCTGGGATTAAAACTCTCCTCTAAAACATTAGGATGTAAGTTTTCGCCTCAGTTCCTGTTTTCTAGGAAACCCGTGCTAAGGCAGTCCCAGCAGTGGCCCTGGGAAGCAGACCACATGATGGGATTTGGAGTTGGTTTATTCACTGATCTGACGGCAGAGCCCCCGCATGCAAGCCATCATGATTACTGAGGCTTTCTTCCACCTGTGGTTAATTGAGGTGTACAACATCAGGAAATTGGGTAGTGAGATTATCAAGTGGCTCCTTCACTTAACTGGTATAATCTTATTGGGCTAATCTGTTTTAGGGTCCAGAGAGCACTCCATATCCCCTAGAGGGGCAGTTATTTGTCCTCACTGCAATTGATACATACTATGGATATGAGTTTGCCCTCCCCGCTCAGCACCACTTCTCATGGACTTAACAATGCCTAATCTATTGACATTGTGCCCCACACAACATTGCCCAGGACAAAGATATCCATGTTACCTCAAAGAGAGTGCAGCAATTGGCTTTCCACATACCTATCCCCAGAAGTGTCTAGTTTATGGAATGACCTGTTAAAGACTCAGATAAAGCACAATCTCAGGGACATTCTGCCAAGTTGGGTGCTGTTCTCCAGGATGCAACATAAGTATTAAATCAAGTTTACACATTGTGCTGTGTCTTCATTAGCTAGGAAGTGCAGCTGAGAGGTGCAAATAAGATTGGCACCTCTTGTCACTACCCCTGCAACCTACCTGTAGAATTTATGCTTCTGGTCTCCCCAACCTTAGGTTCTGCTGTGGATCTCATGAAATCCTGGTGAAAAAAACTAGATGTTTGGATTGTCAGAAGGACAACTGGTTAGATAACAAAAAAACTAAAGGGTTCTGATTGACTGACATCAAGCTGGAGATAAATTCGTAGTGACATGTCATAACAGCTACATGAGCGTTTAGATCAATGATTTGGATACATCTTGTTCAACAGAAATATGTGAGGGGCCGGCCCCATGGCTTAGTGGTTAAGTGCACGCACTCCGCTACTGGCGGCCTGGGGTTCGGATCCCGGGTGCGCACCAATGCACTGCTTCTCCGGCCATGCTGAGGCCACGTCCCACATACAGCAACCAGAAGGATGTGCAGCTATGACATACAACTATATAGTGGGGCTTTGGGGGGAAAATAAATAAATAAAATTATTAAAAAAAAAAAAAAGAAATATGTGAGTATTCAGAGGACTCTAGTTCTCAAAGGATGCACATTTATCACCAGATAACAGTGTTAGCACCAGGATGAACTTTAGCTTGACATTTTGGGGAAAGTATAGTGAGCAACTTGATATCTGGGGCTTCAGTCAACATGCTCATATTTAAGGATGTTTTGGGCATCCCAATTTTTGTCTATTTGGAAGATATATTCCTGAATTCTGTCTTTTCGTGCTTTAAACACTTCAGTGTTCCATTATTTGAGGAATTATTATTTTTGTAGAATTATTTTATGTCAATAATACATAGGACACCATTGACATCTCTATTTAGAGAAAACTTATGAGTGTTACACCTACAAATGCCTAGGATATCTGAAAGATGGTTTCTAGCAAGAGTTTTAAGGAAAAAGAATACATAATACACAAATCTAGTTACAAAGGAGAACCAGTGAAGTTGTTTAAAATAAAAAGAGAATTTGATAAGTGTTACTAGTAAACATTCACTAATGAAATATTCATAGAGACAGCTGTTCTAAGGACAAAAGTCTGTTTAAAGTTAAAGGATTACATTAATGCATGCAGTTCAATGGAACTTGTACCCTTAAGAATTACAGAAACTATACCTACAGCAAGATTCTGTTAATAGGAAAAAAGACCCAGCAAAGAGTGAATCAAGAATGTCTGTATTAAGTGGATTAGTGGCCAGAAAACTACCAGGATGTCTAATCTGCAATAAGAATGAATGAAACACCTTCTACTTAACTTGCCTCAAAGTTTTCAACCAGTCTTCTCCCAGAAGACACTTTCTAACTTGAGGTGCTAACTGTGCTTGGAGAAACAGGCCCTATTGGGCTCAGTGTTGTAATTGTATTACGTATAACCTTCCACTCAAAGGAGGAATACATAACTGTATTTAAACTTTTTCTAAAAACCTTCCCTGGTTCTTGGTGTAAAATGTGTCCCTTAAAACTAGCCTGTCATGCAGACTCTCTGAGGAGGTGAGTTGTTGCATATAAAGAAATTTCAGAGATCCTGAAAGTATAATTCTGTTTTATGCCCTGCAGCATTCTGGCAGTTACTGCGTATACTGACAAATATTCTATTCATAGGACAGAGCTGTTCTGTGGGCATGGCAGGGGAGATAGCTCTGTGAACATGAAGATGATACAATAGCTGGCAGATGGCAACTGACGTGCCCATTCAGGTTTGTCAAGTGAGAAGATATAAGAGACATGGATACACTGGCTGGAAATTCAAGCAAGGTCTCACTGTGGTCAGTATCTTGGTATAGTCTCTATACCCAGGCTCTAATTCTAAGCTTTGAAGCCTAGAAACTCAATTTTATTTCAGAGCACCCAAAGTAGACCATGCCTGGGGAAGTGACCTCCTTTGGTGAATTGAACTCACCAAAGGCTGATGCATGTAATTTACAATGAAAGATATGCCTTCCTCTTGCCAAGAACCAGAATTTTATGTCACTTTCTGGAGCTCACTCTTCCTCATTAAGATACCTGAGGAACTAGATTAGTTATCAGTAACTTTCTCAGTGAGCAGAAAAAATTGAGGTGCAAGAAATTTGATGGCCAACAGAGATAGTTCATCTCATCAATAGCAAAGCCTGGTAAGAGCCTGCTTTTCAGAAAAGGTTACTTCTTCATTGATAAGAATCCTCTGTAGATACAGTCTTCATGCCCCTTGGATAATGCTGAACCAATACTGACAAATTCTTATCTTCCAGTTTTCCAATTTATAGACTTCGTGTGGGACAATCCTACAAAATACAACTTCAAATAGATTGCAAAATTTGTTTATTTATGCAAATATTTATTTATTGCAAATATTATGTTTCCTTCCCCCCCAAAAAAACAGGGTAATATTATCAGTGAAAATCACAATACTTGGTGATGAGTAAGTGGTGGTTGAGTAATAGGGTCAATTCTAAAATAATTCTCTGGGTACAAGGTAGATTAGGTTTTGAAATTACTTAGGTGGGCTGGGGAGAAGGGAAAGACGACTTAATGAGATAGTCAGTTAGTTTTGCAGTGGAGGAATGAATAGTTTTGAGTTTGTGGCCACATTTTTCCATATCTTTTGACTCCAATAAATGCTGTTAAGACTGAATGTTTGTGTCCCCTCAAAACTCATATGTTGAAGCCCTAACACCCAACGTGATGGTATTTGGAGACGGGGCCTTTGGGAGGGAATTAGGTTTAGAGGAGGTCGTGAGGGTGGGGTCCCCAGGATGGGATTAGTGAGGGACCAGTGCTCTCTCTCTCCACACACTAAGAAGAGGTCACATGAGCACAAGGCAAGATGGTGGCCGCCTACAAGCCAAGAGAAGAGGCAAAAAGTGTCAGAATGAAATCTACCTTGCCAAAACCTTCATCTGGGACTTCCCAGCCTCCAGGACTGTGAGAAATAAATTTCTATTGTTTAAGCCACCCAGTCTATGGTATTATGTTATGGCAGCCCAAACAGACTGAGACAAATGCCATCTGCAATAAGATCACACACATTGTTATATCTGCTTTCCCCGAGTGGTTTTCGCAGTAATTTTGCTGGCGTTATCTGGAACAAGCAGATCAATTCTTAACCACTATTCCTTGGCAGTGTGAGTTGGGGGAGGGTAATGCTTATATCCACCAATAAGTAACTGCAAGTCTCTTTAATCGCATCTTGGAAGTCTTCCAAGATGAAGCATAAATGCCCTGGGTTCATTTATAGGTCATAATTTATAATTTGTCTCCAGGGTTTTTAAAAAGAAGTATGTACTTATATTCAGCTTGATGGTCCAGCATCTTTAACCCTGACTAAATAGGTTTGGGACAATGTACAGGCTACTAAAATTCCTGTGGTGGATATGTTTCCTGAAAGCTTCTTTGACCTCACCACTCTCAGGGGCTTCTGGTAGTAAATCACTGGCTCTACAGGATTTCATCAAAAAGACCAGGCCACAGAGCGATCTGTGTGAACCTGTGCCACAGCTAAAATGTGAGAGTATTGCTTCTATGATCACATGACAGGTTGTGTCCATGTTTGTTTCCTAAAATGTGCCAGGCACTTTGCAGTGTTCTTTACCTATGTTAATGTTCAAAGCAAATCTCTGCAGTAGATATTATTATATCTACTTTACAGCTTGGAATATTCAGCCTGAAAGACATTAATTAACTTTCCAAAAATATATATCAAGTATATGTTAAAGCCAAGAAAGGAACTCTTAATCCTTACATTCCATTTCCATTCTCTTTTCACCAAATCCAGTAGCTTCTTAAACCAATCAAATTCAAATTCAAGAGTTACTCCAGCACTACTTATTAACAGAAAATCTTCCCAGGAAATAAGCTTCTTCCTTCACCTACTCACCTGGAACTGCTTGAAAAGACCCCTATAAAAATGGTAAGGACATCTTGCTGGGGAAGTGGGTCTGTTTCAGTGCCCAAGAAAACCCAGCACATAATGCTAGAAAGAGTTGCTTGATCCTTCTCTAAAACATTGAATCTGTAATTGATACTAGAAAGAGATTGCAATAGATCTCTACATCTATCTCAAAAGACCACTCTTTCCAGTTTTGAAAATTCCTAAAGTTTTCTAAGTTATTCCAAGGCTATCAGCATGGTGTAGTATATGGTAGAGTACATGCTGTTGACATCATTTCTGGAGACCAAATTGTGATTGCTGGCTTTCTGTATGCCCCCCAATGCTTCAGTTCTTCAAGGATCCCTCAATCCCATCTTTATGTCAACAGCAGCAGTACATGATGCTTATGTGGGCCCTTTTTCAAATGTGTGGAAATATTTTGGCTTATGGACAGTTAGTGGGGAAACTATTAAGGATGAGCCGATGAACCAAAGACTAGTATTTTTAAACTTTTTATTGCTATTTAACATTCATTCATAAAAACTCGTGGATTTGACATTTAAATTAGATCTAAATACACACCATTTTTCTGCTCTTCTTCTCTCTAGCTCCCCTCTACACTCCCTCATTCTCTTCCCCCAATAACTTGCCCCTGTTCACCACGAGAAATCAGCTTGCACCTTCCCAAATGGCAGTGTATAGAGTATAAAAGAAACTGCATGCGATAGTGGACCATTAAAAAGGAAGCTTTTCAACACAAATTAATTCCCTTGTAAACCCTCCTATACAGTGTCTGACTTTGAATTCTCACTTTGATATTCATTTATAATTTCACCCATGTAGCTCATGTTTCACAAGCTCTTTATCTACTAATGGACAATCTCCCTGGCCCCCAACAACGTCTGCCCTGAGCATGGTATTGCTGGGACTCTGGGGTAGGGCGTTTCTCATAAATGTTCACCAATAAGACATATTAGTTGCCACAAGGCATCCACCACCACTCCGCTACTGCACGCTTGGTGAGGTCTACTGCTGCAGCCAATGCCCACAGATGAGCCTCCAAAGGGAACCATCACCTTCTATCTGACCAGCAGCTCTCTGGAGAACCATATCTTCTCCATTTTCAGTCCACATGCAGTTTGGAGAACTGACCTCACTTCTCAGTTATAGAGTAGGCATATAACTCAGGCCTGATCAATAGGAGTCTCCATCCCTCTTAAAACAGTGGTTGCTTCCGAGATGGGCATGTAATTTAAGCCGGTACGATGAGAGCCATGCCCAGGAGTTTGCCTGGAGCTGCTGGGAAAGTAGCGCTCTTTTTCTTTGTGGATTATTAGCTGAAAGGAAAATGAATGCCTGTGGCTACTGGCATACATCTCTGCCACCACACTAGGAAAAGTCTGCTGAGAAAGGAGCTAACATAGAGGAAAGCAGAGTCAAGTAGAGAAATAGAGTTAATCCAGTGACATTACTTCAATCCTGGACCCGGCCATACCTGAAGGCAGGGATGCCTTCAACTTCCCAGTTAGTCAACAAATTTTTTCTTATCCTTTAAACTACTCTGTCACTTCTAAACAAAAAGACTCCTGACTAATCCACTTAAATAGTTGTACCTACTTTTGATTTGTAAAGCCTGAAATCTAATACAAAACACGAACCTCCTGGGGCGGGCCCGGTGGCGCAAGTGTTAAGTGCACGCCCTCCACTTTGGTGGCCCGAGGGTTCGCAGGCCCGGATCCCCAGCGCAAACCAACGCCTCACTTGTCAAGCCATGCTGCGGCAGTGTCCCGTATAAAGTAGAGGAAGAGGGGCACGGATGTTAGCCCACGGCTGATCTTCCTCACCAAGAAAAAAAAAAAAGAAGAGGAACCTTCCTAATACCTACAGCTCTACTAGAAATGAAATTTACTATTTTTCAAGATCAAAATAACTTTCTTAAATGTCTCTTTCACCCTAAAAGTTTCCCTCTATTTGAGAATCTGCCCCAGATCAAGAATGATTCCTCTTTCCTGGGCCTGACTATACTTTGATTTGTTAAATTGCTTTGAGACAGAAATATCAAGACACTAAGAGTAAAAAAAAACATGGCAGAGGATTTCATGTGTCCTTTTATTCCATATTAAGTACAATGTCCAATAATCCTTTGTATCCCCTTCTTAGCATTCAGCCCACTGCTGGAGGTGGAAAATGTCAATTATTCAGGAAGCCTGAACCCTAGGCTGGATTGCTCATTCATGCTGGGGACAAATAACATTGGGTGGAGTGTCTGAAGCCTACAGTGGAGCCTCTATAGGAAATTTCTGAGTCATTTCTACAGCACAATAAAAGAGGTGCTCTGACCTTTTATTGCATTCTCTGAGATTGAAAGCAGAAGATAAATTCTACCCATAAACTCTCCTAAATTTAATCCCATCGAAACGTTATTTGGTTGAAGTCCTCATTAGGGGAATCCAATTTGATCTTACACAAAGGGAGTCACTTCCCCTAAATATATTAAGGCAACCATTCTCAATTCTCCTCAAAATCACCAAGGGCATGTTATTGTTGTTGTTTTTAATACTTTCAAAAATAAATTTGTCAAATTGATAACTCTTTATTGGGGGAGGAGGAGGATTCTTTTGTGGGTTTTTTTGGATTTTTTTTTTTTTTTACTTTTTATTTTTAGATAATTTTAGACTTACAAGCAATGGCAAAAACAGTACAGAGAGTTCCCCTGTACCCTTCACCACCTTTCCCCAATGACCAAACCAGGAAATTGACATCAGTACAATGCTATTAACTAAACTACAGACCTTATTCAATTTCACCTGTTGTCACATGTACTCATTTCCCCCAGGGCAATTTTTGAAAACACAGATGTCTCCTACCACCTCAGATTCTGATTCAGATGATCTGGGGTGGAGCCTGGGCGTGAATATTTTATTAACATTTCCCCAGGTGACTCTGCAGCCAGGGCAAGGAACCACTGGATTAGAGAGAGACACATTCAATAAAGTGAGCCAGCAAAATTCCTAAACAAAGGCAGGGAATTAGGATATGCTCTTTATTTTCTCTCCAAGCAACCAGACAGATATTTTACAAAGTGTGCAGTCACATTTGTCCTATGACTTTAGGCCCTCCATAATCTAAGAATAATCGCAATAAATTAATGACCTACCTCCCCTTGAGAAGGAAAAAGTCATTATGTGGCAGTGCAATATGATATTGAAAGTCCTAAGGTGAAGACTTGCTCAAAGATTCCCCTGTGACATCGGTATGTGATATCACCAAGGTCAGAGTGAATTGGACCAGGAGTCAACAGTAAACTAGACTGTCTCCTGAGAATCTGAAATAATGCAAAGAGGTGACTATTTTAAAAAAAAAGGAAAGAAAGAAAAAGCAAAACTCAGGAGCTTTGGCACAGTCATTTTAGCCATATGGATCGGGCGCCAGGAGCAGGCACATGGAGAGAAGACGCTGGGGTTTCCGTCTGCTTTCCAGCTCTTGGTCCAGACCTTCCTGAGGTTTGGCTGCACTCTTGACCTCAGGTTCCATTTGTCACCCTATATCCTTTTAAGAAAACCATTTTTGTTTAAGCTCGATCAACTTGGTATCTAATGCTTCAGTCAAAGAGCACTGACTGACATACAGGATTTTCCAGAAGCTGAATTGATCACCATTCATTTCACTCTTCTGTGCCTTTGCCCAAGCTCTTTCCTCTGGCCTAGAATTCAGCTATTCAATGAGGAGGGGTCACGTGCATTCATCTCTGATTTCCTAGAGCCCAGTTGAGTGTGGGAAACAAAGCAAGTGCTCACGTACTGTGGCAGGCAGAATAATGGCCTCCCAAAGATGTCCACCTGCTAATCCCCAGAACCCATGAATATGTTACCTTACGTGGCAAAAGGAACTTTACAGGTGTGATTAAATTAAGGCTCTTGAGAAGATTATCTGGGTTATCTGGGTGGTCCCAATGTAGTCCCAAAGGTCCTTATAAGAGGGAGGCAAGATGGTGAGAAAAAGTGATAAAAAAGGAGATGTGACCACAGAACCAGATGTTGAATTGATGTGCTTTGAAGGTGGAGGAAAAGGCCATGAGCCAAGGATTATAGTTGACTTCTAGAAGCTAGAAAAGGCAAGGAAACAGATTCTTCCCTGAAGCCTCCAGAAAAAACGTAGCCCTTCCAACACCTTGATTTTAGACTTTTGACCACCAGAACTGTAAAAGAATAAATTTGTGTTGTTTTAAGCCATTAAGTTTGTGGTCATTTGTTATAGCAGCAATAGGAAACTAATACACTTACTCTTCACTGACTGGTTGGTTGAATGGTTGAATGAATGAATGCATATGCAATGCTTTCTGTAGAGGATTTTCCTACTTTTATCCCCGATATAAATTCAGCTACCTGAAGTCCAGACAGTAGCCAGACCTACTAGCTTCCAACCTGAGCCTCAGTGGCTGAAGCCTCACCAAGTTCAACTGATGCTTAACCACCAGCAAAGAGCCAGTGGGCTCCCCTCTGGGGTAGGAAAGTGGGCCACCTGCTGCCCCACCTTGGAAGGGGCTCTTCAGCTGCATCTAGATCAGCATCATGTGGTCTTTGGCAGGCTGAAAAATAAATATCAGCTCTTTCTCTTAAGCCACAGGGCAAACTGAGGTCAAATTGTTGTTGTCTCTGAGAGGTAGGATCATAGGTGATTTTTACTTTCATATTATGCTTCTCTGTGTTTTTATAACTTTTTCATTAAAGATGCACTTTTATAACGAGAAAAATAAACAATAAAATAATATTCCTTCCAGAAAAAAAAAATCCTCTTTGACCTAGGCTTTCAAAATGCAAGTCCACATTCGATGACGGTTTTCTTTCTGGAAAACAAGTCAACAATTTACAAGAACTATCTTGTTTTCAAAGGAAATGCATATTAAGATAAGAACGGAGTGTTGTATGGGATTAGGCGGACTGTTTTTCTCTGTCTCCTCTGATTGCAGGCAGCATCCACAGTCAAATGATGGCTCTTCATGTTGTCAGTAGAGGAACAAACAGGCTCTGACCAGGTGACGCAGGACTCTGGCCTTTCCACGGATGCCTGTGATATTATTTGCTTATTAGTTTATTTAAGGCATCACCAGATTTTTTCTGCAAAGGGCAGATAGTAAGTATTTTAGGCTATACAATCTCTGTGACAACTACTTAAGTCTGTCATTGTAGTGTGAAGGCAGTCATCCACAACATTTAAACAGTGTGGTTGTGTTCCAAAAAATCTTTATTTATAGACACTGCAATGTGCATTACACCTAATTTTCTTGTGTTACAAAATATCATTCTTCTTTTGATTTTTTTCAATCATTTGAAAATGTAAAAAGAATTCTTAGCTCATGGACAATAGAGAGGAATAGGCGGCAGGTGGATTTGGCCCGTGGGCTGTAGTTTGCCAACCTCTAGTTTATATCATTTCACAAAGAGTTCAAAGAGTAGATTTTTACTCTCAATTAACTATGTAATATGAGTTTTTCTTATAAAAATATATCTTTGTTTAGAAACACACATTAAAACCATTGCTCTAAGTTGTTATTGTACATATACTATGATTATGCCTAAATATTTAGAATCTTTATGTGATTAAAAGTCACTGATTGCCACTTTCAATTTGTAGTCCAGCATACAAGGAGCTGGGAAGTTGCCACTCCATCCTAACAAGTAAAAAGCCAAACAGATTGAAAAATCAACAACTTTAGGATCCGTAAGACAAGCGAGGACATAGGGCAAACTGCTGCCTCCAAAATTGGAAAGACAGGCAAATACAGGGAGTCAGGGCTTATCAAGGCAGAGACTCAGAAAGAGAAACCCTTGTGGGAATCAGTGCTGCTGGAGGAAAACCTGAGCTGTAATTGACAAGTTGCTGGAGGCTTCACGTGGACAACGCTGGAAGTTAGAACTCCAGGGGGACGCAGTCATGGGGGGGCCCCACAATTTTGTGACATTTATCTCTAGGAGCTCAACCAGGTTCTCACAGTAAATATTAGAGAAAAATATCCTTGCGCTTCTGGCAGTGGGAGGCGAAAAGGAACTATTTTGAAATGCACTAGATCATTCTGTTTTGCTTAACAAGACCTGCCCTCAGGAGAAACTAGTTAACCAGAGCCTAATCTGGTGGGGTATTATCAGAGCCTAAATAACCTGGGGGAAGGGAATTACCCAACTCCAGTCAGCTCTAGCCTTCCACTCTAGCCATCTCTCCCACCTGAGAGGGGAGAAAAAAATCTGAGAAACACCTGTGAAGTTCAGTCCAGTGGCACAGACTCACTAAAAGACTGCGACGTAGTTATAGGACTCTTGATGGCTTCCCCTTCCCCACACCTCACTACCACATTATTAAATGCCTATTTATAGCAGTTCCTTCTATCTAATGTCCAGCTATCAAGAAAAAATTACAAGGCATACAAAAAAGGTAAAAAAAAAAGAATATGAATATACAGAGCAGGCATCAGAAGCAGACATGGCAGAGTTGTCAGGGTTATCAGACCGGGTAAAACAGCTATGATTAATAATATGTTAAGGGCTCTAATGGATAAGGTAAACGACATGCAAGGACAGATGGGCAATTAAGCAGAGAGGCGTAAATCCTAAGAAAGAACCAAAAAGAAATGCTAGAGATCAAAAACACTGTAACGCAAAGAAGAATGCCTTTAATGAACTTATTAGTAAACTGGACAGGGATGAGGGAAGAATCCTGGAGCTTGAGGATCTGTCAACAGGAATCTCCAAAACTGAAAAGCAAGGAGAACAAAGACTTGGGAAAACAGAAGATATTATCCAAGGACTATAGAACAGCTACAAAAGATGTAACATATGCATAATGAGAATACCTGGAGAAGAAAGAGAGAAAGCAACAGAACATACATTTGAAACAATAATGGCTGAGAATTTCTCAGTCATTATTAATGTCAGATGCCAAACCACAGATCCAGGAAGCTCAGAGAACATCAAGCAGGATAAAATGCTACACCTAAGCCTATCATCTTCAAACCACAGAAAATCAAAGATAAAGAAAAAATTCTAAAAGAAGCCAGAGGAAAAAAATTACCGATAAGAGGAACAAAGATAAAAATTCATCCAACTTCTCAGAATCCAGCAAGCAAGAAGACAATGGAATGAAATATTAAAGTGTTGAAAGAAAAAATCCCAACAACCTAGAATTCTGTACCCTGTGAAATTATCCTCCAGAAGTGAAGGAGAAATAAAGACTTTCTCAGGCAAACAAAAATTGAGGGAATTTGTTGCCAGTGGACCTGCCCTACAAGAAATATTAAAAGAAGTTCTTTAGAGAGAAGAAAAATAATGTAGGTCAGCAACTTGGACCTCCATAAAGGAAAAGAGAGCATCAAAGAAAGAATAAGGGAAAATAAAACAAAAGCCACCAATTAGCAAAAAATTATTAAAATATTATATTTTATCTAATAAGATCCTGGATAGGAATCTTACAAATATCTATTAGAAATAATATATGCTATATTTGATATGTGTGATGTGACAAAAGCGAGCTCAAGTGTTTGAGTTGCCATTTAGCTATTCAACTATTGTCCACAGAGGAATGGACATGAACTGGTAAAACAAGAATGCCGCCAAGTGGCAGCAGCCGTGGGAGATCGAATCTCAACCAGGAATTGACTCTTCCCTCTAAAGCAGCCAGAACTGAATGCCCGTGTTGCCGCTGCAAGGGCAGAATGCTGATGACCCAGACACAGAAGACAGAGTGCTCAGATTAGAGAAGGACAGGAAGCAACAGGACCTGGCAAGTGGAGAGAAAGGTCGTTCCTAGGGCAATTAGGAATTATACTTTGCAAAGTGCATTGGAGGTAACAATACTCCTTAGAAGTACAATTGATAAATTCTGGACTCTAAGTGAACTTGGAGCAGGTTCACAAGCAGACTAAGAATGGATGCCCTAACAGAAGGAAGGAACAACCCAGGGAAATAACACCCATAGTTAACATGTTCTACGAGTTCTGAGAGTCCAACATGCATGGACTCTGGAACCAGATTGCCTGGAATTGAACTCCAGCTCTGCCACCTGCTAGCTGTGTAACTTAACCTTCCATGCCATCTCCAGGCCATTAGGAGGTAATAGTGTCTTCCTCCTAGGGTTTTGTGAGCAATACAATGAGTGTAGATATAATTAAAGCTCTTAGAATAGTACCTATCATAAAGTAAGGCCTATATAAGTGTTAGCTACTCCATTATTACTTTTAAAATTTTTGTTTTGAATACTTATTTTGCGCCAGGCACCCTGCCAAAATTGTGAGAGGTATGAACTCATTTCATTCTCACAACAATTCTATGAGTTACACAATCATTTCCCATTTACTGATGACAATATTGAGCCATAGAGAGGTTCAATAATTGCCCAAGAGTACAGAGCTAGTGAGTCTTGGAGCAGGACTTGAGCCCAGGTGATCAAACTACAGACCCAATGCTCTCCACTGCCTCCCAGTGAGGAAGTATGGCTCACTGGGAGGCATAACCTGAAAAGGAGAAATCCATGCCAACTCTTCTACCTTAACTCCAGACTGCCCCTCAACACCTCCACATGGATGTCTAATAGGCATTGCAAACTTCACAGGTTCAAAGCAAGCTCCCAAAGTTTCCCCCAAACCCGCTCCACCATGGTCTCCGCATCTTAGTTAATGGTGACTCCATCCTCCCAGTTGCTCAGCCAGAAAACCTTGGAGTCAGCCTTGAATTCTCTTTCTTTCACATCACTTATCCAATCTATCAACAAATTCTGGTTGACTCTGATTCTAAGTATGTCCCGAATCTGCCATGTCCCACCACCTCCCTTGCTACCACCCCGCTCCCACCCACTCTCAACACCTGCCGCTTTATTACTGCAATAACCCCTAACTCGCCTCCCTGCATCCTCGCCCCCTCTCCAGGGCCCTGCAACAGTCTCTTCCCAACGCTGCAGCCTGAATGTCCTCTTTCCCTACCTTACTCTCTCTTGGTAGCACTGATCACCTTTTATTCTCCCGCTTTTACACATTTATTTTGTTATTGTCTGCCTCCTCTACTAGAATATGTTTCATGAGGGTGGGAATTTTGTCTGTCTGTGCACTGTTAACATGTAGGGCACATCCCATCACTCCTCCGCTCAAAACCCTCCAGAGGCTCCCTTTGCGCTCAAAGTGTCCAAGTACTTGCCAGCCACACAGGCTGTCTCCGCGCACTCTCTGGCCTGTGCACATCGTGGTTATCCCACCTGGGACCCTTCCCCCAGGGAGCCTCAGGCCTTGCTCTTTCTTTTCCTTCAGTCCTTTACCATTTTGGTAACATCTTTCCTGGCCACTTAATTCAAAATTCAACCCCACCCCTCTCACAACACCTCCTAGCCTTTTTCTTGGTTTTGTTTTTTCTCAGCAGCTTTTGTTACCCCCTATATTTTGCATTTTATACACTTCTATGTTTTATTTATTTATATTGTTTATGGTCTGACTTCCCTACTAGAATGCAAGCCTCATGGAGGCTGGAATTTTAGTCTGTTTTGTGTACTTTGTAGCTACAGTGCCTTAGAGAGTCCCTGGCACATAAGAGGCACTCGATAAATATTGAGTAATGAACACCCAGAAGGAATAGATGAATGAATGAGTGGTTGAATAAAGTAATGAATGGCCAATCAATGGCCAAAGAAATGGAAAGGAGCATCAGAATCTCATTTTATAGTAACCATTGTTGTAGATTAACATTAGAGTTAAATCAAAATATCAATCAGCTTTTTTAAAAGATTGGAGAAAGTGGTTTAGACCAGAGGCCAAAATGGACCTTTCCCCTGAGTTAGAGATGAAGGATTAACCTGCATCAACTGTCCAGGCACAAATGAAGAAGAGAACAGAAACCCGGTTTGCCTTCCTCAGGCAGGGTTCAGCATCCTTACCACAAGCCAACTCCTTATCAGCAAGGAGCCCAAGGGAGGAGGAGAGACAAACCTACTTATCATTGCAATGATCCTGCCCCTATTAGAGTAGTCTCACTGCTGTTATATTCTCCTAAATTACATCCATCAGATAATTCACTCCTCCTGCTGCGGGAAGGAGTAAGTAAAAAGGAGGAGAGAGAGAGAGGTCAAGCCTCCGTCCTCCCTGAGCATATGTACAATAATAAATTAAATTAAAAATAACAGTAAATAATAAAAATAAATTATCCTGAAGTCATCCATATAATTAAACTGGTTTCCCTTTCCACAATGTGGACTGAGATACTCTCAGTTTAGTCTTCTCCGTCTGAGTTAAAGAATGCTCCCAGACATTATTGTAAATAGATTTCTGGATGGCTAGACCCAAATAACAATTCCAGTCATGATTCTAGTCCCTCAAATGAGTAATAAGAAGAAGAATAATACCATGTACATTAATTAAACATTTACTATATGCCAGATACCATTTTAAGATCTTCATAAATTGAATCATTTAAACCTTACTTGGACTTAGAAGGTTAAGGAACTTATCCAAAGATGCACAGCTGGAAAATAATGGAACATAACTCAAGCCAATTCTGTCCGATGCCAAAGTCTATATCAGATCATTAGACCTTAAAAACTTCACCAATGTGGCAAGCCCCTGGATGTTCATCAAGTTTGATCTCCCACCTCCAGAGCACGTACATCTTACATGGGCAGTTGGAACATTTACTATTTCCTGCTTATCATGGCTAAACAACATGATGTCATCAATATATCACACCAATATGATGTTCTGCAGAATGTCCAGATGATCAAAGTCCCTTCGGACCACTGTATTGCGACAGAGAGCAGGCACAGACCATAGAACAATTTCATGAATGTGAAGTGCTGCTCCTCCCAAATGAATGAAAACTGTTTCTGGTGCTCCTTACTCATGGGTATTGAAAAGAATGCATTTGTTAAACTAATAGCCACATAACAATTATCAGAACTGCATCTCTTAATCCTTGAGAGTCTATAAAAGATTTTGAAGAAAAAATTCCACAGCTTTAAAAATGTTTAAAAATCACTATATTAGATTAAACTTGTTAATTATATGAGTAAGGTGTTCCACGGGCTTTGATTTACGTAATCTGTCAAGGACTAAGATATGTGGGGTCCTTCTGCACCATCTCAGCCCACTTTCCACAGCCCAGCCCCCTGTGCTCATGAGCGGGAGAAGCATGTGCCTGCCCTTGGCATCCTTTATCCAAAGTTGTGTCATGAAGATGGCGCCTGCTCTAGTTTCAGCATTAATGAAGTTTTCTTTTTCTTAACTGGTTCCTTTGCTTCCTTTCAGTAAATATTAGGCGTGGATAAATGTGCACTTATACCACCATCTTTCCCATTAATCCCATTACTGTTATAATCAGAAACAAACAAAAAGCCGTTTTCATTTTTGAAAAAAAATCCATTAAAAAAGATATTTGACAGTAATTCCAGTTCCAGGAAATGTGTTTTTCTCCTGAACAATCTGGTTTTCTTCTCAATGTGTAATCAGTGGGTCATTATCATTTTTCTCCCATCTTGATATAGTGAGATACCTGAAGCTTCTTACTGATAGGAATTGTTTTCTGCCTTTAACCTTCCTCACGTCATATGCCAAGCACTCAATAAGAAGAACACCCCTAAGCTTCCTGATCCATGCAACACACCCTGTATTGGATCCTGAATCCTGTTTTTTTTAACTGTTTAAAATTAAAAGGTATTTACAGATGTATCATTAAATCCAACATATTTTGTAATAGGCAGAGTTTAGTTTATAGCTAATCTGCTATGATCAACACAATTTAAGCCAGATTTGCAACTGAGTTAAGCCTGAGAAAGATCTTCAAAACCTTTTTACTCATTGTTCCTAATTCCCCTAATCAAAACACTTAAAGGGTTAACAATAACCCAAAAAAAGTTCCCAAAGTTCATTAAAGATAATTGTTTGAAATCTGAGAAATTTGTAACTGGAATCTATAAGGCAGAAATGCAATTCACCTTGATGAGATACGGACTATATTAAATCACCTATGTATATATAGATATCAGTTTAGGAACTAGGTTTTCATAGTTGAGTGGAGCTAAAACTATATATTTGGATAGAGGGATCTTTTTTAGTTTTTGCTTGTTTTTGGCAAGCAACTAGCAAGAGAGACTTGTTTTCCGCTTTTCCATGATCTGACTTATCTCTAGGTCAAAGGACCACTGCGAAAGTGGGTGGAGGAGAATTCACCTGGGGTTGAGAACTAGATGCTTAGGCACAGTCTCATGAGATAGCATCATTGACCAGGTTGTATTCTCTTTTCCTGGGTTGACTTTATTCAGAATCTGAACTGGTAGACCTCAAATTCTCAATAAATGATACATACGCTGAAAGGTCCAATTTACTAATTCAGAATAAAAGCTATGGCTGTGAAGCACTGATCAGATCTTCCAACTCCATGAAAATATATTAATTTACAATGGAGGGTATACCTCCACTGTGAATAGTATGACTTGTACCCGCTTCTTGGCAGCTGGTTAATTAAGAGGCAAATTTAGAAATTAAAAATTACTTGGCAAGCACAGAAACCATATAAACCAGAGAGCAATTTCATTCAAGTCATGACAAAACCTAACAAAAAAATCTCTATCCCGCAGTAGAGATATAAGTAACGACCATTTTGGTGTTTCTCTAGATTCAGTGTTTCTCCCTCAGATTCAGTCTCTCTCTATTTTCTAGACAACACTGGACAGACGCCGCCAAAATCTTCTTGCACTCCGTGTTTACCACATTTCACGCCAACTGTCTCCATTCTTTTGACACATTCTTTTAAGTATATTAATACTGTCGAGTCCTTTTTTATCTGTTTATAGCCTAGAAGACATTCTATCTCTTAACATGACTTGCATAGATGTCCTCTATTAGATATTGATTTTATCACTATAACTGAGAATGCTGGGAGAAGGCACTGCTGTTATGACCACAAGATAGCACTAAGATAGCACCATTCACTAGTTTTAACTACCTTCTTTTAGCATATGACTTAGCTAACGGGTCTCTATGGTCTTGCCCTCACATATTAGCACTGTGTGAAGGAAGGGGCAAAGATTGGAGCTCCATCTTTTCTTTTCTCACTGCTGATTCTGTATGTCCTAGGATTCCAGGCTTTCCTGAGATTATTAGCAACCACAGAATTCTGAAGGCAGGTCACTGGAGCTTTTGAAATCTTCCTTTGTGGTCTGTTCTTATACTACTACCATGGAAACAGACATCTCATTATTTTTGAACAGGTCTGTTTCACTTTAAATTAACTGCCATGAAAAAGAAGAAATTCTTTTTTGTGTGAACATAGCAAAATAATGTGGCTTTCAGTCAAATTAAATTTCATTCACAACCACAGGTCAGGATAAAATTCTTAACATTTTTAAATTATCCTGGACCACATAGCTTGTAGAGTGTCATTTGTATCCTAATAACTTGTATATCAACTTTGCATGTAAAAGCCCAGACTCCCCACCTTGATAAAAAAAAAAAAAGCCAACAGAATCATGGATTTGCCATCTGTTCTTCTGATGAAAGCACACAGTAAATAAAGCTGAGTGTTACGAATAGCACAAAGCTGTGATTCCCAATCTTTCCAAATATTTTTTGTTCGTTTTTTTCCCCCCAGCTTTTAGAATAGTCCCCGGGGCCTAATGGATCATCAATACATATTGAATGAATGAATTCATGAATGAATGAAAATTTCAATGGCTACTTACATGATAACAGTAGCAATATTACTTACAATTATATTGAAGCACATAGGATTCCTGAACCCTCTGAACTAACTCTTTGAGTCCCCTGTGGTCTGCAGTTCAAAGATTGGAAACCACTAGTATCAACGGTGTCCTTATTCTTATATAATCTCAGGACCGGAGAGCTATCTAAATGTATCTAAATAGCTATTCTCTTTCAGATCTGGCCATTTTAAAATAACTCAAATACACCATGTATCCCCACAATTTCTTTACTTTGGGCCCAGAAAGAATTTTCTGAATTGTCTGAAAATAGAGTGTTTCAAGTGGTAGTTAAATTCTCAATGAGACCCTAGTTACCATGAAGGCAGAGACAACATCTCTCCTCATTGACAAAACATGAGTTTCTAGTATAGTGGTTAGCACATGGTGGGTACACAATGGCTATTTGTTGAATAATTGTTGAATCTCTGGATGTGTCAAGAATATGACAGATCCGGGCCGGCCCGGTGGTTTAGCGGTTAAGTGCACGCGCTCCGCTGCTGGCGGCCCGGGTTCAGATCCCGGGCGCGCACCGACACACCGCTTCTCCGGCCATGCTGAGGCCTCATCCCACATACAGCAGCTAGAAGGATGTGCAGCTATGACATACAACTATCTACTGGGGCTTTGGGGGAAAAATAAATAAAATAAAATTATAAAAAAAAAAAAGAATATGACAGATCTCTACTAGGCAGGTATTCTAGAAAGGAGATTTAGGCATTGGAAACATGTTGAACTTTAGATAAATATTAAGGACCTTTGAAATAGTATAAAACAAATCTAATAGCTATATATTAGGCTTTCATTGTCCCAGTGGAGTCTCCTCTAAATTAAATTTCCAATTCCTTCAACTTCTTTTATATGATGCAACTTTGAATCTCTTCACTATCCAGAATCAATATAATGCTACAGTTTAGAATAAAATATGAATATCATTTACTTGTCCTAAATCCTTACAATATTGTGGATTAAGATTGCGTTAGTTCCTTTGATAACAACATTTAGTCTCAACTTTGGTTGCAAGTGATAGAAAGCCAACTGAAGAGAGCTTAAGCAAAAAGAAATTTATTGAAAAGATAAGGGATTTGGAAGGATAAAGGGTAAAGGAAAGGATTTTGAAAGAAGTCTGTACAGAGGACAATAACTGGGATTAAAAATCTTATTTAACCACACAGAAAGGGCAAAAAGTCCTGAGGGACAACTAGAACAAAGACTAGTTCCCTCCAGGACTCTTCTGCCAGGAAATATAAGGACTGACAGGTGCCATACCTCACATCTCAATAATAGAAACCACTAAATCTCTTCCCATACTTCCAGGTGACAAATCCTGGAAACAGACTTTGGCTGGCAAGTCATTATCAGGTGCCACCAGGGCCAGCTTGTTGTGGGTAATTTACTTCAGACATGACCGATATTAGTCTAACTCTAAGTGTTATCAGTGTTCTCAGAGAGAAGAGGGGATAGTCAGACAGTCACCCTCGCTGATAACCACTACACTGTCACATTACCAACATATCTTAAAATCACAAGTAATTAAAACTACTAAATATTTTTCACAAATGCATCTATGAGCCATGTCACTCCGAACCTTTCTGTGCATATGTACAGGTAGCTTTTGGAGACCAAATTGCAGAGAGCTACATTTATTTTTCTTATGTTTGATTTATTAGAGATAATGTGTCTCTCACGCCTCTATTCATGTTCATTTTCCCCAAGGCCTGATCAAGAAATGCTGGTTCTCAAAGTGCCAGTCAAGAGGAAATATATTACATTAAAATAGGAGAAAATTGTTAGGCTAATGAATATATAGAGAAAAGGCATTTTGTAAAAGATTCAGTATGTAAAATATATAATTATGTGGTTATACGTCTTTGGGAATATTTTGCATGCTGTGTTTTATGGTAGAAATAGAATGAATTGGCTCAGTAGAAAGAGGTAATTCAACTTAATAAGCATGAAAAATATGTCTTGGTCAGCAAGACACTTAAAGACAAAAGCATGAGAAAGAGACTACACTTTTAATGTTTTTCTATTACAAGAGAGGGCATATTTGAGGTGAATTTTAAAAGAAATGTGTGCAAAGGATAGTGACTGGGGTTAAAAAAAGAATGGTTACAACAGTAGATAAAAGAGGATTTTAATTGATGAGAATTTCTGGAGCCTGGTGCCAACTTGTTGTTTCTTCTACTGGTATGGTCACGACCAGCATGAATAAGACAAATATTTGTGAATCCTCATTAGTTTTCTTGTGCTACTACTCAGCTTTTGTGCAGGGGAAATGCCATGATTGTACATGACAAAACGTGCTTTCCAAACAGCTTTAATGAACACCTTGGATTCCCAGAAATAATAAAAGCCAGGAATTTCAGTAACTTGTCCTACTCCTTGCTGTCATTGAGGAAGATAGAGCCCACCCAGAGAGGGGTAGGATGGAGAAAACACAGAAGCTAAAAGTATACCACTACTTCAAGCCAAAATTCTTTTAAAAATTCTACAGTATTATATGGTGGGGGTAGAATTTTTATTCTAGTAATAAAAATAGTATGTCTATTAATACTAAAAACTATACTTGTAACACATTTGCCTATTTAAAGTTAAAACATTTGGAATTGTGATTTTCCAAAACTGATTGCTTCTTGAGAGGTAAGAGACAAAAAATTAGACAACAAAGTAAATCAGTTATTCCTGGGGAAAAAAAGCACAATGCCATGTATTTTAGTGGTTTGGAAATTTCAGTTGACTATGACAACAGACTTAAGTCATGTCAGCTGTCTGGCTCAGGGTTAGCAGCACAGCCTACAATACATGATGTCTAGTGATGGAAATGTTCTGTATCTGTGCTATTCAGTACAGTAGCCATTAGCCACATGTGGCTACTGAGCACTTCAAATGTGGTTGGTGAAATTGAGAAATAGAATTTTTAATTTTATTTGATTTATAGGAAATTAAAATTAAATAACCACAAGTGGCTAGTGGAGAATGCAGGTATGGTAGGTTGACACCAGCAAGGACGGTATTTTTAATTTCCACTAGGGGGCGCTGTCTACTTCAGCATTGTTCAATGCTGTACGAAGGTACATTGTTCCCATTTTCCCTCCAGTAGTGAAAAACCGAATAACCAGGCACCGTATTTCCAATCGTCTAGAGATGTTTTAGCCTCCTTATAAATTGGTGCTCCAAGCAACCAGCCAGCTGGTCTATCCCTTCACTTATGACTCTTTCTCATGCCTCATTTCATGTACTAATGAGATTAGCAGTGCTTTTCTTTTCTTTCTTGAGCTATAATTGACACATAGAATTATAGTATATTTAAAGTGTACAACCTGATGATTTGATATATGTGTACGTTGTAAAATGATTGCCAAAATCAAGTTAATTAACACATCTATCACTTCACATAGTTACCTTTTTTTTTTTTTTTTGTAAGAATGGTTAAGATCTACTGTCTTAGCGAATTTCAGGTATACAACACAGTACTATTAACTATAGTCACCATGCTGTACATTAGATTCTCAGAGTTATTCATCTTATAACTGAAATTTTGTACCATTTGACCAACATCAACCCATTTCCCCAATCCCCCAGCCCCTGGAAACGACCATTCTACTCTATGTTTCCATAAGTTTGACTTGTTTTTAGATTTCACATATAAGCAATACCACATAGTATTTGTTTTTCTCTCTCAGGCTAATTTCACTTAGCATAATGCCCTCCAGGTTCACCTATGTTGTTGCAAATTGCAGGATTCCTTTCTGATATCCCTCTGTGTGTATGATATATACATATATATCACACTTATATGTATTTACATATATATATATCACATTTTTTCCAGTCATCCATTGCTGGATAATTAGATTGTTTCCCTGTCTTGACTATTGTGGATAATGCTGCAATGAACATGGGAGTGCAGATATCTCTTTGAGATAGTGATTTCATTTCCTTTGGAAATATGCCAAGGAGTGGGATTGCTAGATCATATGGTAGTTTTATTTTTAATTTTTTAAGGAACTTCTATACTGTTTCCCATAATGGCTGTGCCAATTTACCTTCCCACTAACAGCACACAAGAGTTCCCTTTTCTCCATATCCTCACCACCATTTATCTCTTGTCTTTCTAATAGACATCCTAAAACATGTGAGGTGATACTGCATTGTGGTTTTGATTTGCATTTCCCTGATGATTAGTGATATTGAGCATCTTTTCATATATGTGTTGACCATTTACATGTCTTTTTTGGAAAAATGTCTATTCAGATCCTGTGCTCATTTTTTAAGCAAGATATTTGGATTTTTGCTATCAAGTTGCAAGAGTTCCTTATATATTTTTGATATTAACCCTTTCATGGATGTATGATTTGCAAATATTTTCTCCCAATCCATAATTGGCCTTTTCATTTTGTTGATTGTCTCTATTGCTGTGCAGAAACTTTTTGGCCTTATGTAGTACCACTTATTTATTTTTGCTTTTGCTGCTTGTGCTTTTGGTGTCAGATCCAAAAAATCATTACCAACACCAAAGTCAGGGAGCTTTTCCTCTATATTTTCTTCTAGGAGTGCTGTTGTTTCAGGTCTGACACTTAAGTCTTTAATCCATTTTGAGTTGATTTTTTGTGTATAGAATAAGATAAGGGTCCAATTTCATTCTTTTTTATGTGAATATCCAGTTTTCCCATCATTTATTGAAGAGACTATCTTTTTCTCATTCTGTATTCTTGGTGCCTTTGTCAAAAATTATTTGATCATATATGTGTGAGTTTATTTATGGGCTCTCTATTCTGTTCCATTGATCTATACGTCAGTTTTTGTACCAATACCATACTATTTTGATTACACAGCTTTGAAATATAGTTTGAAATCAGAAAGTGTAATGCCTCTAGCTTTCCTCTTCTTGCTCAAGATTGCTTTAGTTTTTCAGGGTCTTTTGTAGTTCCATATGAATTTTAGATTGTTTTTTCTATTTCTGTGAAAAATGCCATTGGAATTTTGAATCTGTAGATAGTGCAGATAGTACTTTATGTAGTACGGACATTTTAACAATGTTAATTCTTCTGATCCGTGAATACAAGATTTCTTTCACCTTATTTGTGACTTCTTCAATTTCTTTTACCAATGTTTTACAGTTTTCAATGTACAGATCTTTCACCTCTTTTGTTAAATATATTCCTAAGTATTTTATTCTTTTCAATGATATTTTAAATGGGATTGTTTTCTTAATTTCTTTCTAATAGTTCATTGTTAGTGTATAGGAACACAATTGATTTTTCTATGTTGAATTTGTACCTTGTAACTTTACTGAATTCATTTATATGTCCTAACAGTTTTTCGGTAGATTCTTTAGGATTTTCTATTTATAAGATCATGTCATCTGAAAACAGAGACAATTTTACTTCTTCCTTTACAATGCCTTTTATTTCTTTTTCTTGCCTAATTGTTCTAGCTAGGACTTCCAGTACTCTACTGAATAGAAGTGACAAAAGTGGGCACCCTAGTCTTGTTCCAGATCTTATGGTATTACATACAAATGAGTATGGTGTTAGCTGTGGGCTTGTCATATTGGACTATATTATGTTGAGGTACATTCCTTCTAAACCTAGTTTGCTGAGAGTTTTAATCATGAAAGCATGTTGAATTTTGTCAAATGCTTTTTTTGCATCTATTAAGATGATCATATGATTTTTATCTTTCATTTTGTTAATGTGGTAAATTGCATTTATTGATTTGCATATGTTGAACCATCCTTGTATCCAGGGATAAATCCCACTTGATCATAGAGTATGATCCTTTTAATGTGTAGTTGAATACAATTTGCTAGTATTTTGTTGAGGATTTTTGTGTCTATGTTCATCAGGGATATTGGCCTGTAATTTTCCTCTCTGGTAGGATACTTGCCTTGCCTTGGTATCAGGGTAATCCTGACCTTATAAAATGGGCTTAGAAGTGTTCTCGCCTCTTTAATTTTTTGGAAGAATTTGAGAAATATTAGTATTAATTCTTCTTTAAATATTTGGTAGAATTAACCAGTGAAGCCATCTGGTCCCAGACTTTTCTTTGTTGGAATATTTTTGATTATTGATTCACTCTCCATACTCATTACTGATCTGTTCAGATTTTTTTATTTCTTCATGATTCAGTCTTGGTAGGTTGTATATTTCTAGGAATTTATCCATTTCTTCTAGGTGATCCAATTTGTTGGAATATAATTGTTCATAGTAGTCTTTTATGACCCATTGTATTTCTACGGTGTCAATTGTAATGTCTCCTCTTTCATTTCTGATTGTATTTGTTTAAGTCATCTCTCTTTTTTATTTCTTAGTATAGATAAACTTTTGTCTATGTTCTTTACATTTTTAAAAGAACATTTCAGAGTTTCATTGATCTTTTCTATCTGTGTTTCATTTATTTCTGCTCTAATCTGTGTTATTTCCTTCCTTCTACAAACTTTGGACTTAGTTTGTTCTTCTTTTTCTAATTTCTTAAGGCATAAAATTAGATTATTTATTTGACATCTTTCCTTTTTCTCATTGTAGGCATTTATTGCTATGAACTTCTCTCTTAGAACTGCTTTTGCTGGATCCTACAAGTTTGATATTTGTAGGATGTCTCTAGGTGGTTTTTTATTTCTGTTTTGATTTCTTCCTTGATCCATTGGTTCTTCAGGGGCGTGTTGTTTAATCTCCATATTTTGGTGAATTTTCCAGTTTTCCTGTTGTTATTGATTTCTAGTTTCATACTATTACGGTCAGAAAAGATGCTGGATATGATTTCAATCTTATTAAATTTTTTAAGACTTGTTTAGTGACCTAATATATCTTGTATCTGTATCCTGGAGAATGTTCCATGTGTTCATCAGAAGAAGTACATTCTGCTGCTATTGGATGGAATGTTTTGTATAAGTCTGTTAGGTCCTTTTGTCTAACGTGTAGTTCAAATCCAACGTTTTCGTACTGATTTTCTGTCTAGATGATCTATCCATTGTTGAAAGTGAGATGTTGAAGTCCCCTACTATTATTGTATTGTTGTCTCTTTCTCCCTTCTGATCTGTTAATATTTGCTTTGTATATTAAGGTGTTCTGATGTTGGGTGCATAAATATTTATAATTGTTATTTAAATTGTTGAATTAATTGTTATAATCTTGATTAATTGACCTCTTGATTAATTGATCCTTTGATTAATTGACCCCCTCATCATTATATAATGACCTTTTTAGTCTCTTATTATAGTTTTTGACTTAAAGTTTATTTTGCTTGATATAAGTATGTGTACCTCTGCTCTCTTTGCCTTCTATTTGCATGGAATATCTTTTTCAATCCCATCATGTTCTGTTTATGTGTGTCTCTAAAACTGCAGTGAGTTTCTTGTAGACAGCATATAGTTGGATCTTGCTTTTTCATCCATTCAGCAACTCTATGATTTTTGATTGGAGAATTTAGTCCCTTTATTTTAAAGTGATTATTGATAGGTAAGGGCTTACTATTGCCATTTTGTTAATTATTTTCTGGGTGTTTTGTAGATCCTTTGTTCCTTTCTTCCTTTCATGCTGTTTTCCTTTGTGATTTGATAATTTTCTGCTTTGATTCCTTTCTTTTTATCTATTGTGTATCTACTATAGGTTCTTGCATTGTAGTTACCAAGAGGCTTATATAAAACATCTTATAGTTATAACAGTCTATTTTAAGCTGATAGCTTAATTTGATCACATGTAAAAGCTCTACGCTTTTACTTCCCCTCCACATTTCATGTTTTTGATGTCACAATTTGTATCTTTTCCTATTGTGTATCAATTAACAAATTATTGTAGGTATATTTATTTTTAAGACCTTTGTCTTTTAACCTTTATCCTGGAGTTTAAGTGATTTATACACTACCATTACAGTGTAAAGTATCCTGAGTTTAACTATATATTTACCTTCTTTTTTTTTTTTTGTGAGGAAGATCGGCCTTGAGCTAATATCTGTGAATCCTCCTCTTTTTTTGCTGAGGGAGATCCATGCCCATCTTCCTCTACTTTATATGGGATGCCGCCACAGCATGGCTCGACAAGCGGTGCGTCGGTGTGCGCCTGGGATCTGAACCAGCGAACCCCGGGCCGCCGCAGCGGCGTGTGTGCACTTAACCACTTGTGCCACCGGGCAGGCCCCAACTATATATTTACCTTTACCAGTAAGTTTTATACTTTCATATGTTTTCATATTACTAATTAGCATCCTTTCACTTCAGCTGGAAGAATGTCCTTTAGCATTTCTCGTAAGGACAGGCTGTGGTGATGAACCTCTTCAGCTTTGTTTTTCTGGGAATATCTTTATCTCTGCTTCAATTCTGAAGGACAACTTTGCTAGGTAAAGTATTCTTGGTTGGCAGTTTTTTCCTTCGGCACCTTGGATATATTGTCTTACTCCCTTCTGGCCTGCCAGGTTTCTGCTGAAAAATCCACTGATAATCTTATGGGTGTTCCCTTGTATATAACATATCACTCTTCTCTTGCTGCTTTCAAGATTCTCTCTTTGTCTTTAGCTTTTGACGATTTGATTATAATGTGTCTCAATGTGGTAGGGGAAGTACCCACAAGCTCTTTCAGGCTCCTGAGAGGATCCCAGTCAGCTCCCACATGCAAGCTGATTAGAAGTCTGACCCTCAGGCAGTAGTTGGGAAAGTCTGTGCTAAGTCTGTGGGGATAGCCTTGGGAAGTGCTTGCACACTTGTTTAAAAACCACCTCTTTGATGAATGTGGTCCTGAGAGACTCACTAATGCTGAGTCCCATTGGCTCTCAGAGCTAAAAGTTGGATCAGTAGATGTGTGGTCCAAACCCTTCACTCCTCAAGGAGAAACTAGGATTTGGGGGTTCCCCCCCAAGTGTAACATGCTATGCCAGGGGTAGGCTTATGGCATGTGTGTCTCAGCTTTTCCTGCCCTTTTTGATGTGGGTATTTTCTCAGTCATTCCATGTATAGGAGTCATTCAACTAGTTTCTCATTTCCTCAGAGCAAATTCATCTATGTGTAGTTACATATTTGGTCCATCCATGGAAGAAAGGAAAGTGGGGAGCTTCCTATTCTGCTGTCTTGCTGACATCACTCTGCTGAGCAGTGCTTTTAGCAAGATGTCACCGAGGACATAGGACTGATGTATACCTGAAGAATAGAAATTCACAAGCTAATGTGGAAAATGTTTAAAGTAAGTGAAGAAAAAAAGTATTCTGCACAAGTAAGTTTGCTTCTCCTTAAACAAAATTTAAGATTACATTTTCATTTAGATTTTTTCAGTCTTTAATATACTAACGTGATCATGAATTTCCAAGATGAGGCTTAGTATTTAGAATTTCCAAGCTTATTTGTCTACAGAATCTTTATTCATGGAACATGAATTAACATCTACCTGAGCCAGTGTTTTCCACAAAGCAGAGTTTGAAAACATTAGAAGAATTTTTCCAAGATGAAATTGATTTAATTATTACCCTTCAGACATGCTCATTAAACCCCATTATTTGGTCACATTTTTGTTGTTGCATTCATCCCATAAATTTCCACTTGGTTCATAAAGTTTGTCGTCTTAAGTTATTTTTCCTTTGAATTATTTTTCTTATATATATTGGTACATTCAATTCAATCTACCCATTTATTGAGCACCTACTATGTGTCAGACACTATTCTAGGTGCTGGGTATATTACAGTAAATAAAACACACGATTGCTACCCTCTTACATTCTAGTGGGAGCAGATAAAAAGTTAAAATATATAGGATGTCAGATGTTGATGAATATTATGGAAAAATAAAGCAGGGAATGGAAACACACTTGCAATTTATATATAGTGGATTAGGTAAGGTCTCACTGGAAAGATTTCATTTCAGCAAAGACTAAAGAAGATGATGGAGGGAGTCATGCAGATATTTGGAGGAAGAGCTTTTAGGCAGCAAGAAGGGTGAGCACAAAGATCCCGAAGTGGGAGTTTGCCTTGCATGCTTGAGAATCTCAAAATGGCTGAGCACAGTGAGCAAGTGAGTGGATCCTGGGATAAGAAGTTAGAGAAGTATCAGAGGCCAAATCACATAGGGCCTTCAAGCCTTTTTAATGAGTTTGACTTCTATTCTAAGGGATGTGGAAAGTCATTTAAAGATTTTAAAAGGAGGAACAACATGATCTGATTTACATTTTTATAGGATCACTCTGTGTTGCAAGTAGACTATGTGGGGTGGGGTGGGGTGGAGGGTAAGAGTCGGAGCAGGAAATCCAGTTAGGAAGCTTTGTCATTACCTAGATATGAGACCGAGGTGGCTCAGACCAGGGTGCTACCAGAGGATGCGAAGAGAAGTGATCCTGGATTTATTTTGGAGTTTAGAGCCGACAGAACTGCTGATCGTGGCATGTAATATCTTTGGCTGCTCTGCTCCAGTTTTCTTTCTGTTTTAGAAATTATGGGCATACTTATCTAACAAGGTGGAGAACAAAATAGAATTTATTATCTTTTCACCTCTCCTCCACCTGAAAAAAGATAAAATCTACACTTTTATTTTTTCCTTTCTCCTCTCCACTCTAAAGCTGGGTCTCCTAGAATCAGAGCCTGAGGCAGGGAATCGTGGGGAAGCGATTCTCTGAGGGAACTCTCTCAGGAGAAGGGATGTGAGGAAAGCAGGATACGGCAGAGAAGAAGCTAGGCAGGCACGCTGCCTCAGCGGGACACCAGCTCCAGCCTGGTCCCAGAGTGGCTCTAGAGCAAGAAGTGTACCACTGAGTCGTTTCCACCTGGAGGCAGGGGGGTTGGCCTTTTATACCCACTCAGACTTGCAGGGGGCACAAAGTATAACCTCCACCAACACCATCCACTACGTCTCCCATCCCCCATTTTTTTTTCTAGAATTACTTGTTTAGATCCAGATTGTCCTTTTCTTTCTTTAAAATTTGTATAATAGAATCATTTTCTTTTCCCCTGGAGTATGTACTTTTGGTGCCTTGTCCAGATTCCTCACACCAGTGTTTGCTCTAGCAGCTCACAGCCACAGCCTTCTCCAGAGAACTGCTCTCAGCTGACGACTGCTACTTTGCTGGGAGATGCCTTGAAGGTTCCCCCTTCCCCAACAGGGGCAGGTCTCAGCCAATGACTGACGGATGCAGAGCACAAGAGCCCAGCCCTCTCGCCTCAAGGTAGGAAAACTGTGTGGAGCCATTCACACTGCAGAGCTCCTCATGTAATCAGGCTTAGATCAGACTTGAGCTAAATCCACATCTTTATTTGGCTTCCTCCCCACCCTATCCTGCTTGCCTCATTTTCTTACAGGCTTCTCCTGAGAGCACTGTCTCAACAAATCACATGTAGGAGAATCCCCATCTCAGGCTCTGCTTCTGAGGACTCTTACTTAAGGTAAGGTCTCCTTTTATCTCATTAGGTGGATAGGGCACCACTGGTTGCCTACAGCCAGATATCTGGAAGTGACCCTTGAGTCATTTTCCACATCCACACCCACTCCTCATCACTGGAATCAAATACAGCCCATGCTACTTCTTAACATTTTTCTAATCTTGTGATTCTCCAACCTCAATATATATTGGGGTACTTGGTGAAAATGTAGGTTCCTGGGCCCTACCCATCAAAGATTTCCCCTCTGGCTGGTCTAGAAATCTGCATTGTTTTTCAGATGCATGTCAAGGTTATTCTGAAGCAGAACAACACTTAGAGAAATGTCATTTTCTCCTCTCCAATCCCCTTGGCACTACTTAGAGTGGAGTCCTTACTATTTTTTGCATGACATGTCCAAGTCTCTAAATTAGTCCTGATGTTTCACTCCTTTCTAATCCATTTTCAGTTCCTGCTCACATATAATGGGAGGTGATCACTGTGTGGCCTAAAACACTCCATTGCTCCACACTGCACTGGATAAAGTCTAAACCCTTGACCAAGCCATTAAGGCCCTCCACCATCTAACCCCTGCTTTCTTCCACCTGAAAGAAAGGGGGCTCAGTGGCAGTATTCTCACCCCGGGGTCCAGCTCAGAGTCTGGAGCTCAGAGCTCCAGAATCCAGCTCTGAGTCTGATCTAGACCTACTCACTCTGGGAGTAGAACTGTTCTTGATGAGTTGTGCTGCCCCCTGGGCACAGGGCATTTGAAGCCTCCATCCCTGAGGGCCCATTCCTAGAACCTAGGCACCAATCTCCTGGTCATCCCTGGTGTGGCCTTCTCAGGAAGGAGCATGTAGAATAGAAACTAAGCACACAGTTTCGAATGCAGGCAGGAGTGGGTTTAGGGACAAACATACCTGGATTTGATTCCCATCTCAGAAACTTCCTAGCTGCCTCACCTCAGACAAATTGCTTAACCTCCCATAGGCTCTGTTTCCTCATCTGCCATATGGACATAAATATTTTTTTAAAATAAAACCCACATAGATTTGTTCATAAGAATAAATTACATAATGATTGAAATGGGTTTAACACACAGCAATAGACACATAGAAAGTATACGGAGGAGAGGAGAATTGCTTGGTTTCCTGTTCTGCTCCTGCCAGTAACTTTGGCATGCAGATAAGTCCCTTTGTCTCTGAAATTCTTTGCCTATACCCTATCCCCCTCCACACACACAGAGGGCTGCTGACACCACATGTTGCCTCCACAGCCCATCTCATTGGAGCTGGAGCTGACCTCACACTGTCTTTCTTAGACGGGTCAATTCAACTTGGTTTCTTCACTTGAAAAATGTGAAAGACCATAACTAACATTCATTGAGAGCTTATGTCATGCCAGGACCTTTGCGTTTATTATTTCATTTAACGGAAGTGCCATGTAAATTTGGTATAATTATGTCAACTTTTTCAGATTAGAAAATTTAAACCAAGTGAGATTATTACAAGTCCGCATAGCTTAGTACAGTGATTCTCAAACAGTTTTGCTCACTACTCTCTTTTAGGTTATATCAAAAATGTTCCTTTTAAGTTTAAATAGCTGTAAAATATGTACTTTCCATCAAATTGTAAATATTGACATTTTAAGCTGTTAACATTTCTTTTTTAAATATATCCATTGGAATCTAAATATCATAGCAATGCATGATGACATCATCTATTTAAAAAATAAAAGAGCAGGCTCTTCTTTAACTGTCAGGAATTTTACAATGTTCCTCTTCCCTTGAATTTTATCATAATGCATTACATTTTATGCCTGAAAGTCTTTTATTTGTCCCATTATATTTTTCTCTGAAAAAACAGATGAATATACTTTTTGTTTCTCTATCTATAATACTTTACATATAAAATTTTCTTCTGACATGAATTATCATTACAAATATTATTAATAATAGAATTGATTAAACATAAATTTATTACACATTTTTTAAAATAATTATATATAAAAAGTAAATTTTTACTGGAAATGCATCACTTAACAAGATGGGTAGGATATTTTTTAATCAATTTCAGTATCCATGGACAATTCTTAGTTATTACTAAAATGAAAAAATGCTCAACAGAAATTCTATTCTTATTTTTATAGTTGTTTTAATAGATGTAAGAACTAAGACACCTCATTCACATAAAAAATGAGAGTGGGAATGAAAGAAGTTTTGTCATAGCAATATCACCGTAGGGGAGGAAGAACTATTCCTTTACCCTCTAGGTTCTTCTGGCTGGTCTAAGAATTAAAATTGACGTGAGACAGAATAACAAGAGAAAATCAAACAAAGTAGAATGTCATACATATATGGGAGAAACCCAGGAAATCTGAGAAACTCACCAAGATGGCTGAAGCTACCACCTTAAATATCATCTTAGTTAAAGACAAAGGAGGATGTTGGGGGTAGTGACTTGGAACTTCAAAGGGGAGGAAGGCAATTTACATGGAGATGGAAAAGCAAATGTTTGATAAACAAGTCTTTGCTGGGCCATCTAACTTTGATAACAATAGGCCTTGCCAGGTGCCTTTCTGTCTACCACACCTAGAGTCATCTATGGTGATAGCTCCTTCCTGGGACGGGTCTTCTATCTTAAATTCTTTTAGGCAGTTAGGGGAAAGGTCAGAGTTTCTTTCTGAGTCTTTTGTTCTTAAAAATAATCAAGCCAAAGAGACAAATTTTGGGGTGGCCAATTCTGATCCCCCACAGTTCCACCTTTGAAACTTCAAGAGGTTTCACAGTCCAGAAGCTGAGTTTGTAGATTATTCCATCTCAATGAACACATCTCTTAGTCCTGATAATAAATCAGTCCAGTTAAATTCATTTCAGGGTGTGGTGATGCAGGTGGGCTCCCAAAGTTAGGCCTATGTTGTGCAAGCAAGCAACTAGGTATTTAATAAGAAGCAGTTCTATGGAAACAAAAAGAAAAACAAAGTTAATGGTTGGAGCAAATTATAAACCAGTTTCTGAGTCCAGGGGATAGCCAGTCAAGATTTTTAGATGTCAGGGTCAAAGCATCTTTTTCAGTTTGAAATATCTCTAATGATGTCATTGGGTGTTCAGGTATCTTTTTGAGTGGCTTACACAGGAACAGGTATGAAGGTTGTCTAAACATGGGCTATTGTGTGATCTCTCTTAAGTTTATATCAAGGTGTCCAGCTTTAGTGTGCAGGGCTTCAGGAAAAATGGTGGTTTCAGTTCTCAATGATTCCAAAGGAAAAGGATAGAAAAAATGAAAATGTTAGTTTGGAGATTTGTGACCAGATATTTGAGGAAACTAGAAGAATTCAGGATCCAGTCCAGTTTACAGGTAGGAAACAAAAACCTCAAAGGCAATTAACAGAACTAGAATCAATATCCACAAATATGTATTATAGTTTCTACTGAAACATAATTTTGCTCTCTAAAATCACCCTCATTTTTACCAAAGATAGTCAAACTAAGACTAATTGGCTTGTAAAATAAGACTAGTTTCAATAAACTTGGCCCAATTATTTACATAAGTATAGCAAGAATAGCAATTGATCATATAGGCTCCTTTAAATCTTCTTTGCTGGGACTTTTTTCATAAGGAATCTCAGATTGAACTTGAAGGGCCTCTCAAGGCAGGAAAGCCAAGCCAAGGACTTGTCATCAGACTCTTCTTGTAATTCCTTAGATTTGAGTGAATTCCTCTCTTCTTGAGGTCCCCAAAATATCCTGAGGTTTTTTGCACCTGCCAGGGAAGAGACCTTCTTTACTCACCTGGTAAGGTTGCTAGGAACCCTGTGAACAATGTACCAGGCCAATATTTCCAAGTGGCTTTATTCCATAAATTTAATCTTTTTTCCTTAAAGCTGTTTGGTCACATCTGAGTCTATGTCTCTCTCAAATATGACATTCCAGCTAAAACCTTGGTAATATAACCAATGTTTACAATTATGACCCTTTATAAGGAGAACACTTTTTTTTTTTTTTTTTTGTGAGGAACATCAGCCCTGAGCTAACATCCATGCCAATCTTCCTCTTTTTGCTGAGGAAGACTGGCCCTGGGCTTACATCTGTGCTTATCTTCCTCCACTTTATATGGTACGCCGCCACAGCATGGCCCGACAAGTGGTGCATCAGTGTGCACCCAGGATCCAAACCCGGGCCACCAGCAGCGGAGTGTGTGCACTTAACTGCTACACCATAGGGCTGGCCCCCAAGGAGAACAGATTATTATTGAACTTATGCAAATAACTATATTTCCATGAAAATAAGAATACTCACTCACCAAGAGTTTCCAAATTCTGGAGGATCAGGTAGGGAGAAAAAGATAAATGTTTCAATTATGCTTACAAAAGCATAATTTTCCAAATTGTTACAAGTCATAGTTAGCTTAACAGAAAAGAGAAAAAGGTTTCCTTAAATCTGAAAAAAATAAAACATTAAAAAATCAGCAATATTCAAATGAAAAGTCATAATAATTATAATCATCCTCATCAGTTCATTCAGTCCCATGTAATCAACTCTTGATCTTGATCTTCTAGTAGCAGTTTCATGAAGTCATCAGTTTCTCTGTTAGTGTTTTATAATTTCTTACCCAGTTCAGTTTTAAGATCTGAAAGTTTATCAGAAACCTGCGTTCTAGAGTAAGCGTCAGAGTCCTTTCCATGAATCTCTCTGAAGATGAAACATTTGCAAAAGCATCAGAGTAAAAAAATAACTATCTGTACATGACAAAAGACTTCACATAGGATATAGGTCACTGTGAACAATGCTTAGTTATCCATTTAACCAAAGTGACAACAGAAGATGTTAAAGGCAAATATAGAGAGTTAACCAGTTAAAAAAAAAAAAAAAAAAAACCTTAGTTCTCTTAATAGAGAGACTTCAGTGTTTTTGAACATAGGAAATTATTCTGACAAAACATAGGATTTCTGTCTTTTATGTAGATTTACTCAAAGGTAAAGAAAAACATTTTATAATTTCTTTGTCAAGAACAGACTAAAACTTCAAGAAAATTATCCATTTAAGAAAGAGAAAAAATAAATTTTAATTTTGCACCAGCTTACTTTTGATATTAAAACTCATTTAGTTAATTAAATTCATTTCAATCTTAGCCGACTTGACCATACACAAAACTCATGTCTCAGAGTTCCTCTTCTACAAATCTTCTATACCTCTCTTTTTTTTTTTTGCTGAAAACATACATCTTACTTTCCTGGAATACAAAGATGTTTCCCTTATTAATATTTAGTAGCTTTAATTAATTAGAATTTTTAACCCCTAGAAACCTTAATTTTTAGTGAAAAATAAGAAGTAAGCAATTATGATCTGTCTTTTACATTCACATTCTGTGGCTTAGCAAGTTTATAAATATTTTTTAATAATTTTTAGAAACATACTACTTTATAGTACAATCTTTTAATAAAATACAAGACATGTTTATTAATGGACCCAAACATCTTTTAGTTTCTCTGTAATAAGAAGCCAAAAGTATATAGACCTATATTTAATAATTAATGTCTATTATTTTATCTTATTTGTAAATGACCTATATACTCAATAAATTTCTCTCATTTAACTTAATTTAACAAAACTCTAAGGTTTGAAGCCACCAAAAGGTTTTGAGGTTATTTTAAGTACCTATACCATAACATAATTATTGTTAAAAGTTTATGTATAAACTTTTATGTCACTTATATCTAAATCATTTGCTCCCAACAATTATGTTTAGATTACTCACAAAAACTTTATGAGACATTAGACAAAATAAGCTATTGTTTTAAGTTATTATTTTTGCTGACAGATTTGTAACAGCGATAACATGAGCTTATTTGACTAGTAACCCAGCCTGCATATCTGCATCAGAGCCAATGCTGATAACTCTCAGGACATGTTTATTTCAATCAAACCAACACACTTAAATTAGCTTTTATTTACCAAAGACTATTTCATATCATGTTAACTTGAAAATCCTTTGGGTTAGTTTCTATTACATTTAGAAATAATTTATGTAAGTGCTTACTTTAAGTTGATTAAATCGAGCTCTTAATTTTTGGCCACATCATCTAGAGGTAGAAAAATATCTCACATTTACAACATATATGTATTGATACATGAATGCACAGACAGACCCAGACAGAGACCTTATAGCTTTTGTTAAATTTTTGCTATAACTCAGATACAATAAAAAACTCACTAGTTTATAAAAGAATAGTTAGATCCAAATTTTGTTTTAACAATTGGAAAAGTTAAGTTTACCTGCTTTAATGGCTAAGGCATTATTTTCCTCTGATAATAAATATTTGCATTTCAAAGAATGGCTCTGAGGTCCTACAGAAGATGGGAGTAGAAAATCTACATCACAAAGGCACAGAGAAAGCATTCAAGTTTTCTTCAAGATGGAGTTTCTGGGGCATATTCATCTTAGAACATCTTAGGACATTACAAACTATTCTAATGTTCCAATATCTATGAGCATTTTGAGAGGAATAGGGGAGGTTTGGGGATTGTCAAAAGGACAAGTGAACTTTGAACCACTTGCTAGAGCCACATCTTTGGCCCAGCAGAGATTTATAAGACAAAGATGGTTGTTTTCAGTTCCCCAAAGAACTGGATGACTTCTGAATGATTAAGAAGTTGACCCACCATTCCAGCCACATTTTTCCAATTGCTTCTTTATATCAGGGAGATTTTTAACTTAAGTGGTAAATCAAGAGTTTTATATTCTAAAACTTCAGGACAAGGTATCACACCTTTAAAAAGTCTGCACAAAGCATTTAATGAAGGCGCTCTTTCCACGTGCACAATTTAACCCTAGACCAATTTATACTTTGGGGAGGTTATTATCTTTTTTATTAACTCCTCCTCAAATATGAGACTCTAGTTTTTATCTCACATTGCATTGGCTCAGGCAACTCTATTGACTTCCTTTAGCATGTTTAATTAACATTGTCTGAAGGGTGGATTATATGCCTGCATCAGGGAGTTTCAGATATTTCTCTTCTCTATCTCGTGGTTATTTTACCCATTTCTGTGCAAAAGGCTGTGAGTTCCCAGAGAGAGGTTGAGTTAAGGGACCTTGGTCCTTTTGTCAATCTTTAACTTGATTAACCAGCCTAACTGTTGCACCAAGTGATTGTTTCTCACTGTGATTTCTGTCTTCTGGCTTTTAAAATTTTTCCAAACTGGGGTAAATAGAGAAGTCTTGTTTGGGGCCCTTTAATGTTTGGGGGGGTGCCAGTAGGTGTGTTCTTTTGGCCTACCCAACCTTAGGCAGTGCTGTATTAAAACCTTTGTTTTAACCCCATTAAGTCCATTTTATTTATCCCATTTTTTTAATAACCATCTTAAGATTCCCATCCTGCTGGGATGAGTCTTGTGACTCTTCCCTTTCTGATTCTTCTTTGTTTCCCCTTTTAACATTTGCATTATTTACCTTATTTCCTAAAACCCTTTTTAAAAAACCCTTGTTTAGAAGAGTTTCTTGACTTTTCCCTCAGCTTCTTTCATTTTTTTTGTTAATTAACTTAATATTTTCATTAGCATCAGTAAGACCATGAGGAAGCTGATACCCCAAATTTGACTAAGTTCTTAAAGTTAGTCATTATTTCTTTGTATTTCCTTTTTAATTTGGTCTTTCCATAGGTATCAATAAAACAGCTGTTTATGAGGAGACCTCTCTAAAAATTTTTCCAATTTAGAAGTTCTTCCAATTTAAATGATCCATTGTCTGGCTATTGATGAGCAAGACCTTAATAGCGGCTCAAACCAATAAGCCTTTTATGGCTTAACCATGGATGTAAGAGGCATCCACCAAAGGGAGTGCAAAAGAAGCAGCCCTCACAAGATCCAGAAAGTTCACTCCCAAAAATAGTCTAAGAAAGCAAAGGTTTTCATTGCACAGGCAGAACAAGCAACAAAGGTTGAGATGACAAAAGCCCCTTATGGATTGGGACCCATTATGACAAACTCCTCTGAGATCTGACACAACTGGACAAAGAGAGTACGTCTTGGAACTCCAGTCTATTCAACTAGCCGCCAAGATGCACGCTGGCACATGTGTCCTCTGGATGGTGGAGATCAAAGAGGTCACAAAGCCAAGCTCTCAAGACATAGAATAAGATAAAAGAAAAAAAAAAAACTCATCTTATGTGCACACTAACAGCTTTAGTTAAGCCTTGGGTCTCTTGGAGCCAAACCAATACCTAGGAGGGAGGTGCCATGGGGTTGGGGATTGTGTGTGATTTTACAATGTACCTCATTGCACAGAAATTTTCTTGAGCTTGGCAGGGGACCTGTGTCATTTACCCTATTCCGTGACTAAGAACTCTTACCTTCTGCTGGCTCTTGTCAGAGGTCCAGGATCTCTCAGCTTCAGCAGTCCTGGATCAAGCAGCATCCAGCCAGTGAAGTTTTCTCCTGTCCTTGTTGCTAAACTGTAGGGGAGGAAGAACTATTTCTTTACCCTCTAGGTTCTTCTGGCTTGTCTAAGAATTAAACTGATGTGAGACAGAATAACAGGAGAAAAATCAAAGTTTAATAACATATATACATGGGAGAAACCCAGGAAATCTGAGTAACTCACCAAAATGAGTGAACCTACCACCTTAAATAACATCTTAGTTAAAGACAAAGGAGAATGTTGGGGATAGTGGGTTGGAACTTCCAAGGGGAAGAAGCCAATTTGCATGGAGATAGAAAAGCAAATGTTTGACAAACAAATGTTTGCTGGGCCATCTAGCTTTGACAAAAATAGGCCTTGCCAGGTGTCTTTCTGTCTACCACACCTAGAGTTACTATGATGATAGCTCCTTCCTAGGACAGGACTTCTATCTTAAATTCTTTTAGGCAGTTAGGGAAAAGATCAGATTTCTCTGTAAGTTTTTTTCCTTAAAAATAATCAAGCCAGGATGTCAGCAACATGGCAGAGTGAGCTGTTTCCTTTGTCTCTCCACCTTCGAACTATAACTAAAAGGATATTCACTGATCAGCAGAGGATACCCACACAGCACATCAGGATGCCTGAGAGACCCACGCAACTATCCATCTGAAAGTGGATGGACTATCCCTACGAGGAGGTGGTGGAGATAGGTAAGCACCCTCTGGCCCCCAGGCAGCCCAGCACACGTGTGTGACTGCTTTTCCGGCTGGAACGCTCATAGCACCACTGTGGCCCCAAGGGTGTAAGCATGCCTCAGCATGACTGCAGAAACAAGTGACAGTAGCCCTGAGCCCCTGTGTGATTGCTTCCCTGTTTGGTGGGAGAATACTCATCTTGTGGGCCATGTGGCCCACAGAGAGTGGCACAGGCTTGGACCCAGTGGGGAAGCCCTGCCCACCAAGCACAAAGGCTGGTGTGACTTAGGAGCAGAGGGTGGCTGAACTGTGGCCTGCGAAAACAAGCTTCCAGCTGCCGTGATGCCCATAGTAGTGCTGTGGCCTTGAAGGGGGTAAGCATGACTCAGTGGGACTGTGGGAGCAGGTGGCAGTAGCCCTGAGCCCCTGTGTGATCACTCTCTCATCCAGTGGGAGAGTCCACAATCCCACTGCAGTCCTAGGGAGTGGCTTTGGCTCGGTCCCAGAGGGGAGGTCCTGCCCACCAAGCACAACGGCTGGTGTGACCTAGGAGCAGAAAGCGATGTGAACCAAATGAGCTCCCAGCTGGCATGAATGCCCATAGTACCACTGAGGCCCCAACTCTGATTTGTAGCCCAGTCAGACAGAAGCTGCGGATAACCTGGGGACCTACTAATTGTAATTAGTGTCTGAATTGGGACGAGGGGCAGTCTCCTGGGACTGAACCCTTAACCTGTGGGATCTGACGCTATCGCCAGACAGATAGTGTCAGAAGTGAGTTAAATTGTAGGACACCTCGCTGGTATCACAGAAAATTGCTTGATGTGGAAAAAACTCCCACACATTTGGAGACTAGAAGTGTCAGAAGTGTTGTGAGTGTGTAGCAGTATGAGAGTAAAAGAGAAACACAGAAGAAGAACTGGGTTTTTCCCTAACACAGAAAGTTAAACTGCTTTTATTTGCAGATGGCAGGACAGTGTAGCTAAGAAATCCTGAGGAAGCTACAAAAAACTTGTGAGAACTAATAAATGAGTTGAGCAAGGTCACAGGATATAAGGTCAGTATAAAAAACAATTTGTCTCTATATTCAAATAATGAACAACTAGGAATTGAAATTTATGATAACATCAACAAATGTAAAACACTTAGGAACAAACTTATAGTGAAAACTACAAAACACTCCTGAGAAAATTAAAGAAAACCCAAATAAATGGAGAGATATATTAATTTCATGGCTTGGAGTAGTCAATGTCATTAAGATTTCAATTCTCCCCAAGTTGATCTATAAATTCAATGCCATGCCAATCAAACTACCAGCAGGATTTTTTTAAAAGTTTTCTAGTTCATCCTACAATTTAAATGGAACTGTAAAGGATCTAGAATAGCCAAAACCATTTTGAAGAAGACTAAATTGGGAAGATTTACACTACCTGATTTCAAAACAATATAAAGCTATGGTAATTGAAACAGTGTGGTGATGGAGTTAGGATAAACACATAGATCAATACAACCAAATAGATAGTCCAGAAATAGACACGCATATATGTGGTCAACCGATTTTTGACAAAAGTTTCAAGGCAATTCAATGGGAAAGTGATAATCTTTTCAACAAATGATGCTGGACCAACTGGACATCCATATGGTAAAAAAAGAAATCTTGATATCACATCATACTCAAATATTAACTTGAAATAGATCATATACCTAAACATATATGAGCAAACCGTGCAAACTTGGAGTTGGTGAAGATTTCTTTAGATGGGCTGAGACACTGGACTTTATAAAAACTAAAACCTCTTGCTTTTTGAAAGGCACTATTAAGAAAAGCCATAGACTGGGAGAAAATATTCATAATACATATTCTGACAAAGGATTAGCACCCAACATGCATGTGTATATATATGTGTGTGGGTGTGTCTGTGTGTGGTGTGTATAAATTTTTAATTGAGTTGTTAGAAGACGAACAACTCAATTAAAAGTGGGCAAAAGATTTGAACAAACACTTCACAAAAGACAATATACAAATGACCATTAAGCACATCAAAAGATGCTAATATCATTAGTTGTAAGGAAAATGCAAATGAAAACCACAGATACGAATACACTACCAGCAGAATGGCTAAAATTTTTAAAAGCTGACAACGCCAAGTGTTTGTGAGAATGTGGAACAAGTGGAATTCTCATACATAGTTGGTGGGAATGTAAATTGTTACAATCGTTATGGAAAATAGTTTGGCAGTTTCTTATAAAATTAAACATATGCTGACCACATGACCTAGCAACTACACTCCTGGATATTTACCCAAGAAAACTGAAAACATATTTTCACAATAAAATATGTACAAGAATGTTTGCAGAAGTTTTTTTTTTTTTTTAAGGTAGACAAAAACTGCTAACAGCCAAAATGTCTATTAAGTGAATGGATAGACACAATGTGTTGTATTCATACAATGAATTATTACTCAGCAACAAAAAGGAACAAGCTACTGATACACACAACAAGGATAAATTCCAAAAAGAAGCCAGATAAAGGAGTATATACTGCATGGTTACATTTATTGGAGATTCTAGAAAACTAATCTAATTTATGTCAGATAGCAAATTCGTGGTTGTACGGAGTAGGAAGAGTGACTTACGGGGAAGGGGAAGAAGGGGAACTTTGGGGGTAATGGAAATGTTTTATTTCTTGAATATGGAGGTAGCAACATGTGTGTATGTATTTGTCAAAATTCATCAAACTATATATTTAAAATGAGTGCAGTTGATTGTATGGGAGTTAGACCTCAATAAAATTGGAAAAAAAATTGCAGAGATATATATCATCTTATTCTCAATATAATTCCTCCTAAAATAATGTGGCACATTTTATGCAAGGCTTTGGTTTAAAATATGTGTATTTCAAACTTTGTGTTAATTAAATCCTGTTTTCCTACTGAAAAATATACCCTATGTTCTGATAAAATAAAAATGTGAGAAAAATGAGGTGGGGAAGTATTCTTATAGCAGGGAGAAAACCTGTATTGTCTAAAAAGGAATCATATACTAAAAAAAAGAAAAGAATGAAAAGTATAGCTTCAAATTTTTAGGTCAGTGAAAATACTCTGTATGATAATATGATGACAGATATGGGTCATTATACTTCTGTCCAAACCCATGAAATGTTCAACACCGAGAGTGAACCGTAAGGTAAATTATGGACTTGGAGTGATTATGATATGTCAATGTAGGTTCATCTTTGGTAAAAAATGTGCCATTTTGGTGATGATGTTGATAATGGGGGAGGCTATGCATGTGTGGGGACAGGAGGCATATGAGAAATCTTTGTACCTTCCTCTCAATTTTGTTGTAAACATAAAACTGCTCAAAAAATTAAAGTTTTTTAAAAAATTAATAGGATTCCATGTAAAAAAGGTAAATTTTACTCTATGTAAATTATACCTCAATAAAAGAAATTAATGAGAGAAAAAGTATAGCTTCAATTCATAACAATTTTTATGACCGTGTTGTTGAACAAATATTTATCTGCAGTCCAGCAATTCCTTCAGCTTATTTTTTTCTAGTAAATTCAAGTAAGATAAATGTAATACATTTAAAAGGCAACTGTGGCATGATCTTAGTTTATAAAACTATTTTTATTTATCTACTTGCCTACCACCTACATATCCATAGTTTTGTCTGATTATGTGCATAAAGGTATGTTTGGGATTATTCTTACCAAGGGCTAAACTTTGTTATTTCTAACCATTTTGAGTAAATTCTTGCTTTCTTTATATTTTTCTATATCACTTAAACTTTTTTCTTTCCTCTCCTTTTTTCAGGTTATTGCTCAAAAGTCACTTTCTCCTTGAGACCTTCCCTGGTCAATTTAAAGTCAAATCCTCACCACACCCACCCCACCGTTTTCAATCTCTCTTCCCTCACTTATTTTTCTCCAGTGAACTCATCACCATCTGACATACTATTTATTTTATTTTTAAACATTCTTAAACAACTTTATTGTAATATAATTTACATGCAATCAAATGCACCCATTTAAGTATATACTTGGTCTGTAGGTTCCTTTTCCTGGGATGACTTTGTTTGCGTTTAGTATTAGGGTAATTCTGGCCTGAAAATGACTTGGACTTATAAAATAAATCTGTATAAGATTGGTGTGATTTTTTCCTTAAATGTTTGGTAGAATTCACAAGAGAAGCCGTCTGAATCTTGAGTTCTTTTTGTGGGAAACATTTTAGTCATGTATTCAATTTTCTTGGTTGATAAAGGATTGTTAGTTTTGTCAGTTTAGTAACTTGTGTCTTTCAAAGAATGTGTACATTTAACTTCAATTTTTAATTTATTGACATGAATTTGGTCATGATAATATTCTCTTATTATCCTTTTAATATTGAGTGTCTGTAGTAATGACTCTAGCATTCCCGATGTTGGTAGTTTGTGACTTCTTTTCTTATTGATCAGGCTCACTAGAGGTTTATCAATTTTACATATCTAAAAACGACCAGCTTGTGGTTCATTGCCTTTCTTTATTGCTTGTTATTTTTCTATTATATTGATTTCTGCTCTTATCTTTATTATATCCGTTCTTTTATTTACTTCAGGCTTAATTCTCTCCTCTTTTTCCAGCTTCTTGAGAGGGAAGCTAGTTCATTGATTTTAGAACCGTTTTCTTTTCTGACACAAGCATTTAAGCCTATAAATTTTCCACGAAGCAGTTCTTTAGTTATATCTCACACATAGCGATATATTTTCTTTTCACTTTCATTCAGTTCAAGATAATTTCTAATTCTTCTACGATTCTCTCTTTGACCCATGAGTTATTTAAAAGTGTATTATTAACTTCCAATATTTGCAATTTTCCAGGAATCTTTCTGTTATGGATTTCTAATTTAATTCCATTGTGGTCATAGAACTGGTTCTTGATTGTTTCAATCATTTTAAATTTATTAAGACATAAAAGAGTATATACTGTATGATTTTTAATTTATTGAAATTGCTTTATGGCCTTGCATACGCTCGCTCTTGTTTAATGTTATGTGCACGTTCATAAGGAACGTGTATTCTGCCGTTGGTGGTGAAGTGTTCCGTAAATGTAGATTCAGTCCTGTTGGCTCTTAGTGTTGTTCAAATCTCTTCTAGCCCTACTTATTTTCTGTCTACTTCTTCCATCAATTACTGAGAAAAGAGTGTTGAAATCTTGAACTATATTTGCAAATTTGTCTATTTTTTCTTTCACTACTGTTAAGTGTGCTTTATGTATTTTCAGGCACTGTTATTGGGAATAAACAGATAGGATAGTTACTTTTCTTTGACCTGTTGATCTATTATCAGCAATGCTTCTTTTCATCCCTGCTAATATTCTTTGTTCTGAAATCTTCTTTGTCTGACATTTCACCTTCAGAGTGATTGGAATTTACAGGGTATATCTTTTTCCAGTCTTTTACTTTTAAGCTTTATATGAAGTCTGACAATCCCCGTCTTTTAATTGGGGTTCTTAGATGATATTTCTTGAATTTAACCTACTACCTTGCTATTTGTACTGTGTGAACTTTGCTCCTTTTTTCTTTTTTTTCATATTTTCTTTAGGATTGAGTATTTCTTAACATTCCATTTTATCTCTACTACTTATTGTATTTTATTGGTTCCTCTAAGGTTTACAATACGCATCTTTAACTTATCACAGTATATTTCCAAATAATATGCAATATGCCTCTTCTCATATAAAGTAAAACCTCTACAACAGCACACTTCCATTTCCCTCCCCTTATCCTGAGTTCTTGTTGTCATGAGTTTTAATTCTACATATATTATAAACCCCACAACACACTACTATTATTTTTGCTTTAAACATTCAATTATCTTTTTAAGAGTTAAAAAATATTTAAACATCCATACCACAGACCCATGTTTCCCAAACTGTCTGCTGAGGGGCCCTGGGACATGGCAACAAACTCACAGGGGACAATCAGATAGTTAAAATTTTCTAAGAAAACATAACACTTGACATCTGTTGGACATGGCATGAATGACTAGCTTAAGGTTGTCGATAGCTTCGATATTAGATCATTCTCCTTTCCTTTTGCTGATGTCATATCTCAAGAAGCTGACAGCTTCTGTGATATAAAGGAAATGTCACACAAAAAAATCCATGTGGAACAGGCAACGAAGGTGCTGGTGTCTAATCTGATTCCAAAGTTTGAGAAGTTGTGCAATACTCAACAGGCACGCACATACTATTAGTAAGCAATTGTGGTTGTTTAAGAATTAAATTAAAATGTTACATTTTCTTCCAAATTACACGTATTGTTATTTCAAATGGCTACTAAATTGCTAGGACACCAATACTTTAAGTTGTGTGGACCTAGCTATTTAATGGAATAAATGGAAATGTTAAGCATTTCTTTTGGCCTATGGATGCTGTGAAAAAAAAAATTACTGAGCCAGTAATTACTGAGCCATGAATGGAGAAACTTTGAGAACCTCTGCCATAGAATATTATCCAGCAACTAAAAATAATGAATTAGATGGTTTTCTAGATGATGTGGAAGAATTTCTATTAAGTATTGTTAATTGAGAAGAGCAAAATTCAAAGTATTCATAAAATGAGCCATTTAAAAAAAATCCTCCAATTTGGATGGATTTGTATTTTATGTGATTCTCTCTTCAACCTTTTCCAATTCTTTTAAGAATGATGAGCATGGATCACAAAAAAAATAAATGAAATAAATGAAGTTTAAAAAAGAAAGATGTGTTAAAACTAGAACTTGCTGTTATGTAGAATGGGAGCTCAAGTCATTTTTATTTGAATATTAAATAAAAGAATGACCCCAAGAGGCTAGAGGACTTTGAGACACTTGGGTTACATTAAAACACAACAAAAGAAAAAATCCTTTATTTAAAAAAATAACCAGAAATTGTGATTGGCCAGAAAGGTGAAGATATATGATATGACCATATTTAAATAATCCTACCTAATCGCATCTACAATGTTTGATGGTTCCAGAGGGCAGATTGCTGTGCCAGGAATATTGTTACATCTTCTTTCAAAGTACAGATATTAGAAAAGAAAGTGGATGAAATCCCTGTCATTTTCTTGAATTTTTTAAACTTATTTCTGTAACTGATACCTTACCAATGAGTTACTTTGCATGAGAAATGCCTCTTAATGTCTCCCACATGGGTTTCTCAATATTTTTCTTTAATGGATAGGAAATTAAATACTCTATATTCTCAGTCACATCAGGATATAGGAGTCCCCTTTTTACAATACAGAGATATTGCCTGACCTCTGTTTACTTTAAGGCTTAAGCAGCCAGAAGCTTCTGATACATCAGATTTGGTGTCTGGGAAAGGGAAGAAGGAGAGCAGACTAAAATATTCCAATACAGGCACCAAATGATACCCATTACCAGCGCTGATGAATTATTTATTCTAAGGCTCAATGATCCCTTGGGGGCAAAATCACGCACATCATATCCCATCACTGTGCCCAGCACACACTAATGCTCAATAAATCTCTTTTGCTTGAGTGAATAAATACATTTCTCCCATTGAATATGGAGATTGTTGAATTGTCATTCCCTGTGATTTACCCACTTTCATTTAGGACATATTGTATATCCCACAGCATTAAAACATCCAAGTGAAAAGAACAAAAAAATCAGCCAAAAACATTTACTATTTTAGTTAAGCAGCAAAAAAGGTCTAGAATCTACACTGTCCAAAACAGTATCCACTAGCTATGTGGCAATTTATTTTTAAATTTAATAACATTTAAAAATCAGTTGCTCCACTGCCCAACATCAAGTGATCAATAACTACACGTGGCTAATGGCTATGGCATTGGACAGCACAAGTACAGAATATTTATATCAATACAGAAAATTCAAAATTCTATTGAACAGAAAGTTCTAGACGATTGCCTGAAACGTTTCCATTTCATCTTGATTTTCTTTTGCTTTTATAACTATATCAGGGGTTCAAGAATTTTTCTAAATATTTGATAAAGTCCCTTAAGGGAAACTCCTGATTTGGGGAGTCAGGTTTTCCTATGATTTGGGCTTGTGAAAATTACTCCAAGATTGAGGAGGGCTTGTTTAGATCTAGTATTCCCTGGGGGCAGAATCCTTTTCTTGCTCATTTCTCTATTCCCGGCAGCTAGGAAATTGCACTTAGTAGAGACTGAATAATGTTAAATATGTATGTATCCTAACAAAACACTCTTATTCAAATAATTCACATACCTCTCATACATGACCCATTTATTTCAGATGACAAACGTATAGTGTATTCTGTTGCATAGGGGATGAAGGAAGGGCCTGGCTATCAGCAGCTTTATCTTCTTATGGAGTCTGTCTTCCTTCTTCTTGCTGCCTCTACTGAAGTCTATCTTTCCTGTCTTCTATAATACTAGATCTCCTCTAATGATGGTACCTTCACAGAGTTTATGCTGACTGACCATATGCCCTAGATTGATGACACATGTATTAGGCAACAATAAAATTTATTGTCGGTTATGGTCTTAAATGTTTGTGTCCCTCTCAAATCCATATGTTGAAATCCTAATGCCCAATGTGATGATATTTGTAGATGGAGCCTTTGGAAGATACTTCAATCATGAGAGTGGAGCCCTCACGAATGGGATTGGTGCCTTATAAAAGAGGCTATAGAGAGATCCCTAAAGAGATCCCCCTTCCACCGTGTGAGGACACAGCAAGAAAACAGTCATCTATTAACCAGGAAGCTAGACCCCACTCAACCAGGCTAGTACCTTGATCTTGGAATTCCAGACTCCAGAAATGTGAGAAATAAAGTTCTGTTGATTATACGATACCCAGTGTGTGGTATTTTGCTATAGCAGCCCAAATGGACTAAGACATTGTTCACACTGGTATCCTTCTGAGAGTGAAAGAGTTGATATTAATAGTTCCAACTGGGATTCTAGGCATAACCCAAGGCCACCCAACTGGTTTTGTTCTTATCTTCCAGTAGTTCCATGTAGAGGTAGACTGAATGTTTATGTCCTCCAAAAATTCATGTGTTGAAACCTAATCCCTGATGTGTAGTAATTGGAGATGGAGACGTTGGGAAGTGCTTAGGTCACAAAGGTGGAGCTCTCATGAATGGGGTTAATGCCCTTATGAAAGAGACTACAGAGAGCTCCTTTACGCCTTCTGCCATGAGAGAAGACAGCCATCTATGAACCAGTAAGCGGGCTCTCACCAGACACCAAATCTGCCATTGCCTTGATCTTGGATTTCCCAGCCTCCAGAATGGTGAGAAGTAAATTTCTGTTGTTTATAAGGCACCTAGTCTATGGTCTTCTATTATAGCAGCCTGCATGGACTAAGACATATGCCTACTTTTGTCTTTAATCTTTTGACCACTAGAAGATGTCAACTTTTCCTGGGTTTTTAGACTATGGTTTCAACAAGATTCAGACCCTCAATAACACATTCTTATACATGTAGCCAGATTTGTGAACATCCATCATGCCCATTGAATTCATATTATTTATGTTAATTGATTAATATAGATCATGTTTTACAATTATTTTGGTAACAATTAATTACAGAGCCTTATATAATAGAGGTGTCTACAATAATGCCAAATGAGAGTTTTTCCACTGCCTGTCAAGTTGCCTGATATTCCAAGATAAGGCCTTTGGTCAAGACTTTGTTAAAATGCCAAGTAACAGCCCAAGGTAAGGCCATTAGAAAATTCCCATGAGAATGTAATTCAGATTGGACCACAGTTGAAGAAGGAGGCATCAGGAGGAGGGAGATGATCCAAAAGGGATGATCCCAAGGTCATCCTTGCCTGAAATCCATGTCAGTAGACTCTAGTCTAGCCAAAGTCATTAATCAGGAGAGAATCTTTGGTCAGATCATTTTTTAATTTCAAAAAAGATTGATTTTCATTCTGTAAATAAATATCCTCCAGTTCATTTAAATTAAAGAGCATTTCTTCTTTGGCATTCTTCCCCTGGCTGCATTAGCAAAGCAGAGTTAGACTCATGACTCAACAAGTCTGACTAAGAGCATTGATGAGATGCTTCCTCCCCCATCACCACTGCCCCTTGGGGATAGCCATTTATCATGTTCTCTCAGGGATCAGAAAAGAGAAATAGCTCCCTGTATTTGCTCTTAAAGTGATAGAAAATGATCAATAATGTTTGTCTATGGATTTGATCACAACAAGGATGTTTGGTGGAACAAGAAATGAAGGATTTCACTGTTTCATGGAAGGGATCCTATCTTCAGCATGCAGGTTGGAATAAGTGCCTGAGAAATGTGAATACCCTGTGCAGGGCTCTGGCACTTCTGTGTGCAGAATGGTAACACTTTCAATAGAGAACAGTGCTGCAGTGCTCAAGCGAGAGCCTCTTTCTTGCCCTTTAGGAACTGTCCCTCCAGTACTCGTCCTGAGGGGCAGCAACAGGTGAGAGTGTCTCTTGGGTTCCCTCCCAGTTCTTGGATAGCTATGGCCTGGGCCATGGGTGCTCACCATGACCCTTCAGCACAGAGTAATACAACCAGCACAAATGTGCCTCCTTTGCACATTCCATTATGTGCACTCACAGTTGTGTTTCATCAGAATGGAGGAAAGTAAGGGCCTGAGATGGAACAATCTAGTTGATAATCTCAATTATAAAATTACACATGAGAGTATATCACATTCCTAAGTAGTAATAAATTTAAGAGTAAGTAAGGGCTTTGTCCCCTATTGGATATTCTAACGATAAGGCACTGGTAGGCCAAAAGTTAAGGTGGTAGAGAATATTTATGTGTTAAGACTTGAAGATCCCTCCCAACACTAAGAGAAAAAATACTTTCTCTCACTGATGGATGAAGTTTCGTTATTAGAAATCCATTCCTTTGGTTTAAGCCTCATCCATGGCAGGCTGGGAGTATTCAGAGCACTTGGTTATTATGGTGGAAATGGTGTAAGCATACTCAGGATCCTTTCAACTCTCCCAGTCAATTAGAAAATGAAAATATGACTGTTCCCACACTTCCTTTGTATTTCCTTTGCTCCTTTGTCAAAGACCAGCTGACTATATTTATGGAAGTCTATTTCTGGGATCTCTAGTCTATTCCATTGATCTATTTGTCTTTTCTTTCACCACTACCACACTGTCTTGATTACTCTAGCTTTATAGTAAGTCATGAAGTCAGGAAGCATCAGTCCTTCTTTTCCTTTAAGATTGTGCTGGCTATTCTGGGTCTTTTGCCTCTCCAGATAAACTTTAGAATCAGTTTGTCAATATTCATAAAATAACTTGCTGGGATTTTGATTGTGATTGCACTGAATCTATAGATCAAGTTGGAAGAACTGACATCTTGACAATATTGGGTCTTCCTGTCATGAACATGTAATATATCTCCATTTATTTAGTTCTTTGATTTCATTCATCAGAGTTTTGTAGTTTTCCTCATATAGATCTTGTACATATTTTATTAGATTTATACATAAGTATTTCATTTGGGGGAGTGCTAATGTAAACGTATCATGTCTTTTTTCTTTGTTTTTTGTTTTGTTTTTTTTTGTGAGGAAGATCAGCCCTGAGCTAACATCCATGCCAATCCTCCTCTTTTTTCTGAGGAAGATTGGCTCTGGGCTAACATCTGTGCCAATCTTCCTCCACTTTATATAGGACGCCACCACAGCATGGCATGACAAGCAGTGCATCGGTGCACGTCCGGGATCTGAACCCAGGCTGCCAGCAGTGGAGCGCATGCACTTAACCGCTACGCCACAGGGCCAGCCCCCATAGTATGTTTTTAATTTCAACTTCCACTTGTTCACTGTTGGTATATAGGAAAACAATTGACTTTTGTATATTAACCTTATATCCTGCAAGCTTGCTATAATCACTTCCAGGAGTTTTTTTGTCTTCCTTCCCAATCTGTATACCTTTTTATTTCCTTTTCTTACCCTATTGCATTAGCAAGGACTTCCAGTATGATGTTGAAAAGGAGTGGTGAAAGGAGACATCCTTGCCTTCTAGCTGATCTTAATGGGAAAGCTTCCAGTTTCTCACCATTAAATATAATATTACTGTAGGTTTTTGTAGATAGTCTTTATCAAGTTAAGGAAGTTCCCCTGTATTCCTAGTTTGCTGAGAATTATCATAAATGGTTGTTGGATTTTGTCAAATGCTTTTACTGCATCAATTGATATGATCATGTGATTTTTCTTTTTTAGCCTGTTGATATGATGAATTACATTGATTTTCTCCACACTTCTTTAAAGGTAGGGTCTGAATGCAAATTTTGTCCAATTAGATGCTTTACATGAGACTTGGAGGCAGGAATGAGACAGCTCTATCTTCGTGCTCTTCTGTTTTCTGCTGGTGCCCACAGTCAAGGAACCAGGGGTTCTACAGCAGCATTCCAGGGCCCAGCATTTCATGAGTGTTGAAAAGTAGTTGTGGCAGCTCCAGAGGCATCTTCCTGATCCCTGGATCCCAGCCTCCATGGGATTTTCTTGATGTCTACAGTTCAAATGTGTGGCCTCCTCAGTCCCCACCTTTGTGATTATGGTAAACATAGCATCTTCCAGAACTACAAACATTATTTTTTAACATCTAGCTCCCTGTATGAAATTCCTTTCTGCTTAAAATACCTAGAGTAGCTTCTATTTCTAAAAATGAATGAGAACTGTCACAGTTGTAAATAAGCATGCCTTCTGAGGAGAATGGATGAAGTAATGTGAGGGAATAAAATTCCTCATGAGAGCATGAGCTCTAAAGCATGGAGCAAAAACAAGACTCACAAGAAAACCAGTCCCATTTCATATTTGACTGAAAGAAGCCTTCCTTGAAGACTGCTTCTTCCAGAAAAGCTTACCAGAAGCTCAGGCTGAACTTCTCCATTAAAATAAAATACAATAATCATCATCAGTCTTCCAACTACCTCCAAGTAAATCTCATGGCCATCATACAATGTCCTTCATTTGTTCCTTGTTCTTCTGGATTCACCTCATTCACCATCTCCCCATTTTAATAAAATAAAAAAACAAAACTAGAAAGGGCCTCACAGCTATTTTAGTTAAATGTTGCTATTTTCTAGACATATAAAGAGGCCAAATTACTACAATGACTTTCTTAATATGAGCTATACATGATCTAATGACTATACATGATCTAACTTTACCCTACACCTAGTGACACTGCAGAGAAGAAAAATAAATGCCAGAGGGCTGCTCTAGATATCTAAGGCTCAACATACATGACAGATGTAGGAATAAATTTTCTCATAATCTCCCCCATCCTGCCTCATCACCTGCAGGAACCTAGAATCTATCTTCCTACAGAGAGACCAGACAGGATTTCTTAGTAGTATTTTGGCCAGTGAAAACTCCTGACCTTCTGAGGCAAAAGGAACAAGCCATTCCCAGGTTGACCACAAGGCAAAAGAGAAACTATTCTCTAACCCCTGCTCTCTGCTCAGGGAGCCTATTTTCACATTCTTATTTTAACTAGAAGGTTTCTGTGGATGATACTTAATGGTGCTGAAGAGAAGCTAGGCATTGATTGCTTAAGTGTCTTTGACTACTGCTTAAAGGTGTGCCCAGGACAACTGGCCCAAAGCTGAGGGGTTTCCAAAGGGCGTTTAAGATCCTCTGGGTCTTTGATGCCAAAGACTGACTTTGATGTGATTTGAAAGCTGATTGATCTCTCACCAGCTCCAAGGACAAATTACATATTTGCCTGGAAATGAAAACACGATTTCTACTCCTGTCCTCACAGCCCTGTTTATTATCCAGGGACACACTTCTCACAAGATTGCAGTCTGGATCGCTGAGCCCTTCCCACATCATGGACTTTGTCTTCACCATGACCGTGCCTTCTGAAGGAAACTACAAAAGACCCACTCATCAGGTGTCCTTTGCCTGCAACCTCCCTCAAACCAGACAAAGTTGAGGAGAAGAGACCAAGAAAATAGCCTCTGAATAACTGCAATAGGTGTCACAACAATTCATTCCTGCCATCGTGGCCGTCACTAAGTTCTCACTCAATGTCTGTCTCACTCAATATCTGTATGCTCTTCATCCACACACAGCTCTAACTTCTTTGACTGTTTTCTCTTACTTCCCTGAGTGCAAGTTAGTTGAAGCTGTTGTTACAAAAAACCATGAAGTTCCTGACATTACTCTTAAAACCTCACTCGGTATCTATTTACTTGGTGTTTACACATAATTCTGACAAGCTTTGTTTCTGTTTGCATCAGTACAGGTTAGTTGAAGAGATGTCCAGAAAAACCTTCTTTATAGTTCTTGACCAGTATTTACAGGTTTGTACTCAATGGATATCTAGAGATGGGCTTGTTGTTCCCATACCACTCTGCAAAGCTTGGTTTTGTTGTTGTTGTTTTGTTGTTTATTTCGCTGCATACTAAATGAAAATGCAAGTGGGTGGATTGTTGCAAAAGACAATGATACCAGCAAGAAGTGATTGTTGACACCTTAATGTGAAGAAATAAAACAGAACAACCATAAAATTATATAGTTATTAGACCTCAAAAAAAAGAACAGCATGATATCATCTAGTTTGGGGCTATCATCCCTACACGTCTTATAGCCCCCGGGGGCAGACAGCATTAGGGGCCAACACATTAAGTGATGTTCTTATGAATCCTCAAGAAAGAATTTAAGTTATATTCAGTATAATTTTTTAAGAAGTATGCAATGCATTTTATCTACAAGTTGATATAATTTGGCACTTGAAGGCGGAAACTTTTGTTATAATGATAATAATAGGCACTCTTGAGTGCCTCCTTCATAGCAGGCAATGTGCCAGGTGTTTAATATAAATTGTCATTAACCCTGCTGGGCAATGACACTGCAACATGGCCAGACATGGATCTCAGAGGTTTGGGGAAGGCAGATTTATTTTGTTGTGGCCTTGGTGATTTGCTTTAAGAATTAAAGACATAGAGTGCCACCTTCTTAAGAAAGTGGAAGAATGTGTAATCATTTCATTTAATTTACCATAATAAGCTGATGTAATTTGGCACTTGAAGCGATAAGCTTTTGTTATAATAATAACAGTAGTAATAGCCACCACTCTTAAGTATCTGCTCCAGGCCAAGCAATGTGTCTGGGATTTAACATAAAATATCTTTACTCCTGCCAGGTCATTATTATTATCCCCATTTTACATGTTGAAAAACTGTGGCTCAGAGAGATTATTCTCTGCTCAAGGACAATAAGTGAGTGATAGAGCCAAGACTCAAACCCAGATGAATCGGAGCCCAAAGCCATACTCTTCCCAATCCCAAGTGATTCCAATTATAGAGGAAATCCCTTTATATGTACCTTATGGTGCCTGGACAGTGCCCATAAAAGAGTGGTTCCTGTAAGGAGCTTTCTGGTACCGTGGGAAGATTCATATTTCTATCCCTCTTCTCCATGGAATCCTGTTCTCAGCCAGGGAGAGGAGAGCCATTCTGGATCCTGTGAATCTGAGCCAAGGGAGAATTTTAATCATCTAAGAGAAACCCATCCAGAGTAGTTTCTTGATGTCACCAGCAGAGTCCATCCACCTCTCAGAGTGACCAGCCTGGCCTTCCTCTGCCACACTCAGCATTTTCCTTGGCAGCTGAAGGCACCCAAAAATAGCCTCTGGGCCTTGGAAGGAACCTCTCCTGGTGCCTACAGTGAAGAAGGTGCCTGTGGGGTTGGGAAGAGCTGCCCCAGAGCAAGTCAAGTCCTCTCTGTAGGAAAGTCAGCTAGGCCCTCTCACTTTCCAAGAATGAGAGACCAGGAAAACCCCACAGACACATATCCTATTCCTTCCTCTTGCCATAAATGCCTTTCTCATTCCTTGTCTAACCTCAAATCCACCCACGTCGTGTTCTTGGTTCTCAGCTCTAATGGCAGTTAGTATGTCCCACTGAGGGGACAGGGAATCATACATTCAAGCCCACAAGCCCTGATGCCTGAGTGTGAATAATCATTACTTTCTCTCCTGGAACCAGGGACACATTAGAAAGTTTCCTCAAATTTAGGTGGTGGAAAGTCCCAGGGCTCATGTGTACCCTCTAAGTTTTAACAATTCTCTATTGCCTACCCAACCTCAGTGCATCACTAAATACTGAAAAGAGTTTAAAAGGAAAGTGGGTTTTTTCAGATGGGTTTTTATCCATTGCTCAATTAATTCAAGACTTTGCTGTTTGGTTATTGTCAAAGGAGTCTAGCAGAGGTATCTGAGGCATGGACAAAGTGTATGTCCTGACTTTGGGGTTTAATAGTATCATAATAACCTGTGGATGCCCGGAGTTATTTGATGGCAAAGCACATCTTTCCCACCACTACTGGAGTTGCCCCAAATTGGCACTAATTCACTCAATAGCGCCCCCTTTTCTGTAGCATATCTGAACAGGAATATTGAAGAACAATAAGACATTGGAAATTGCTAAGGGAAGAACATCTTATACTTGAGATTTCACGATTTCTAGAAGCAACCTGCCTGGGGAGTGAATGCAGAAAGCCATACAGGTCATCATCAGGAGGGCTCCCTTCCCAAAAGAAGAGACTCAGAGGATGGCACCTGATTTAAAGAGGAGTTGTCTTGTCTCCTCACCTCCTGCCCCACACTCTATTAGATGCTCTCCCTTATCAGGGGCGCTGTAAATTCCCTTCTATTTAGCCACTCTCTGGCTCTGGTCCACCTTGTCCAGGAGGCTTCCCCAGTGCTCCAGCCCACAGCAGCCTCTTTCTCCAAGCCCCAGGACTTTAGTCCTTGCCAATCAGCCCAGCATTTACTTATTATGGTAGGCAGAATGATTACCCACCCCCACACACACACACAAACACACACACACACAGATGTCCACATCATAATCCTTGGAAACTGCAAATACGATACTTTACATAGCAAAAGAAACTTTGAAGATGTGATTCAGTTGAAGACCTTGAGATGGAGAGATTGTCTTGGATAGTTAGTTCAGGAAGCCAAATAGTGAGTGACTTGGTCTTATAAAATGTATTATGAACACAACATAAAGTTTAAAGCACATTTGTAGAATATCAGAATTAGAAAAGAATTTCGGAGTCTCTCAATCCAATACTTTTGTTTGACAAATGTGGAAATAGAGGACCAAATGGTTTTCTCAAAGGCATACCCTTTGTATTAGGGGTAGGAATTAGAACCCTATCTCCTGACTCCCAGCACTCTTTCCACTCCCCCCCAACCCTGACTGCATTCACTGGCAAAGTGAAACACCCTACAAAATCAACCACAATTTCAGACAAGGTGAAACAATGAATAATGAGAAATACAAGAAGTTTAGTCATTTGGATTTTTGTTTGTTTGAACACTGAAGCACTTTACATTTTTATTTTATGAATGTTGTTATGAATTGATTTCGGTTTTATTCTTTAGCAATTTACCTATCTTAAATGGCAGTACCAACATTTATTTTCCTGCTGCAGAATTGTCAATCTCCCAAACGTTGGGCCAGGAATTGTACGTGATTTATGCCTGGTCATTGAGCCTCTCACTAAAAATCACATTAGCCTTGAAGCAGGTAGACATGCCCATGTCTTCCTCTGAGTCAGTGCCAGGCGACCAGACCTCTTACCAGAGAGATGAGCCATGTTCAGGTATCTCTGAGCCTCAATGGCACCTGGAAAACATAATTAAGTCAAGCCAAATACTCTATTTCCTTGTCTATAAGACAAAGATAATACCCATTTTATTAAACTGTTGAGACTATAAGAGACATTGTATACATGGTGCCTAGCACACAGCTGAATTCAATTGATGGTAGTTGTACTATTTACATATTTTTGCTTTGTTTTATATATAATTTTCATACAACTGCACATGTAACATCTTTCAGATGCTTTTATCTCTAAGGTAATAATTATACATTGACATCCCCCTCCTCCAATGTTTACAGAGATCCACCAGTTCTAAAGATCTCAGCAAAATCCCCACCAGGGTTCACTTCCTGCCTCTCTTTGCAGCCACTTCTGTCCTCCCTCCCCCAGTAGGGGCTTTATTAAACTCCGAATATGTTTTAGGGACATGATTCAGAAGTTTTGCACCTCTTCCCACATTCGTCAGTAAAGTCACTGATGGAAAGCTTTGGTTTCTGCCCTTCTTTACACAATACAATCAATTTTCCAAGACTTTATGTTTTCAGAGAAGTTTGTGTTCACAGCAAAATTAAGAGGAAGGTACAGACCTTTCTCATACTCTTCCTGCTCTCCATAGCTTCCCCCAGTATCAACATCCCCTACTAGAGTGGTACATTTGTTACAACTGATGAACCTACATTGACATCATAATCACCCAAAGTCCATAGTTTACCTTAGGATTCACTCTTGCTGTTATGTATGATATGGGTGTGGACAAATGTGTAATGACATGTATCCATCACTAGAGTATTTTCACTGCCTTAAAAATTCTCTCTTCTCCACCTATTCATCCCTCCCCTCACCCCCAACCCCTAAAAATCACTGATTAATTTACATTCTCCATAGTTTTGTCTTTTCCAGAATGTCATATAGTTGTGTTTTGGTAAGTTATGTCTGCACTTTATTTAGTTCAAAATATTTTTAAACTTGTCTTGCAATTTCTTCATTGATCCATGTGTTATATAAAAATGTGTTGTTTAATCTCCATATATTTTGGAGTTTTCCAGTATCTTTCTGTTACTGATTTCTAGTTTAATTCCTTTGTGGTATGAAAGCAGACATTGTATGATTTTTATTCTTTTAAATTTGTTAAGCTGTGTTTTATGGCCCAGAATGTGGTCTATTTTGGTGAATGCTCCATTTGAGCTGGAGAGGAATGTGTATTCTGCTGTTGTTAGATGAAGTCGTTTATAGAAGTCAATTATATCCAGTTGATTGATGGTATCAGTGAGTTCCATTATGCCCTTACTGAAATTTTCTCTGCTGGATCTGTCCATTTCTGATAGGTGGGTGCTAAAGTCTGCAACAATGACATGGATTCATCTATTTCTCCATGCAGTTCTATCAATTTTTGCTTCATGTATTTTGAGAGTCTGTTGTTAGGTGCATACCCGTTAAGGAGTATTATGTCTTCTTTAGAAGTGATGCCCTTTTCATTATGTAATGCCCCTCTTTATCGCTGATAACTTTCCTTTCTTTGAAGTCTTCTCTGCCTGAAATTAATATAGCTACTCCTGCTTTCTTTGGATTAGTGTTAGCATGGTATATTTTTCTCCATCCATTTACTTTTAATCTGTACGTGTCTTTATATTTAAAGAGAGTTTCTTGCAGACAACATATAGTTGGGTCTTGATTTTTGATACACTCTGACAGTCTCCACCTTCTAATTGGTGAATTTAGACCATTGATATTCAAAGTGAATATTGATATAGTTGGAGTGATACCTACCATATTTGTGACTGTTTTCTATTTGCTACACTTGTTCTTTGTTCCTATTTTTGTCTTCAGTCCCTTTTCTGCCTTTTGTGGTTTTAATTGAACGTTTTATATCATTCTTTTCTCTCCTTTCTTAACATATTGATTATATTCCTTTTAAAATTTTCTTTAGTTGGTTGCTCTAGAGTTTGCAATATACATTTGCAACTAATCCAAGTCCATTTTCAAACAACACTATACCACTTCATGGGTAGTGTGACTACCTTATAATAACAAATAGATCTTAATTCTTCCCTCTTGTCCCTTATATAACTGCTGTCATTCATTTTATCTACCTATAATCATACCTAAGCATTTATATATAGATATATGATATATGTAAGTATACATTATTGAATACATCATTGCTATTTCTATTTTGAACAAATTAGTATCTGCTAGATCAATTAAGAATAAGAAAAATAAAGTTTTTATTTTATCTTCACTTAATCCTTCTCTGATGCTCTTCTTTTCTTTATATAGATCTGAGTTGCTGACCTATGTTATTTTTCTTCTTTCTAAAGAATTTCTTTTAACATTTCTTGCAAGGCAGATCTATTGGCAACAAATTCCCTCAGTATTTATTTTCCTAAAAGAGTCTTTATTTCTTCCTCACATTTGAAGGGTAATTTCACAGTGTACAAAATTCTAATATTGGTGGATTTTTTCTCTAAACACTTTAAATATATCACCCCACTCTGTTCTTGCTTGCATGGTTTCTGAGAAGTTGGATGTAATTCGTATCTTTGTTCTTCTATGAGTAAGATATTTTTTCTTACAGTCTTTCAGAATTTTTTTTATCTGTATGTACAACAATACATTAAAAGGATCATACATCATGATCAAGTGGGATTTATTCCAGGGATGCAAGGATGGTTCAACATCTGCAAATCAATCAATGTGATACACCACATTAACAAAATGAGGAATAAAAATCACATGATCATCTCAATATAGGCAGAGAAAGCATTTGACAAGATCCAACATCCATTTATGATTAAAAACTCTGAAAATGGGTATAAAAGAAAGTACCTCAACATAATAAAGGCCATATATGACAAACTTACATCATACTCAATGGTGAAAAACTGAAAGCTATCCCTCTAAGAACAGCAGCAAGACAAAGATGCCCACTTTCACCACTCTTATTTAACATAGTATTGGAAGTCCTAGCCAAAGCAATCAGGCAAAAAAAAAAGCAATAAAAAGAATCTAAATTGGAAAGGAAGAAGTAAAACTATCACTATTTGCAGATGACATGATTCTATATATAGAAAACCCTAAAGAATCCGCCAAAAAACTATTAAAAATAATTAACAAATACAGTAAAGTTGTAGGGTACAAAATCAACATATAAAAAGCTGTTGCATTTTGGAGCTGGCCCAGTGGCATAGTGGTTAGGTTTGTATGCTCTGCTTTGGTGGTCTGGGGTTGGCAGGCTCGGATTCCAGGCACAGATCTACACACCACTTATGAAGCCATGCTATAGCAGGTGTCCCACATATAAAGTAGAGGAAGATGGGCACGGATGTTAGCCCAGGGCCAATCTTCCTCAGCAAAAAGAGGAGGATTAGCAACAGATGTTAGCTCAGGGCTAATCTTCCTCAGCAAAAAAAAAAAAAAAAAAAATCAGTTACATTTCTATATACTAACAACAAAACAGCAGAAAGAGAAACCAAGAATACAATCCCATTTACAATCACAACAAAAAGAATAAAATATCTAGGAATAAATTTAATCAAAGAGGTGAAAGACCTGTACACTGAAAACTATGAGATATTATTGAAAGAAATCAAAGCAGAGACAAAGAAATGGAAAGATATTCCATGCTCACAGATTTGCAGAATAAACGTAGTTAAAATGTCCATAAGTTAAAATGTCCATACTTCTTAAAGCAATCTACAGATTCAATGCAATCCCTACCAAAATCCCAAGGACAGGGCCAGCCTGGTGGCATACTGGTTAAGTTCATGTGTTCCACTTCGGTGGCCCGGGGTCCACCGGTTCAGATCCTTGGCGCAGACCCACTCACCACTCATCAAGCCACCCTGAGGTGGCATCCCACATAGAAGAGCTACAACTCTACAACTATGATACACAACTATGTACTGGGGCTTTGGGGAGAAAAGAAAAAGAAAAAGAGGAAGATTGGCAACAGATGTTAGCACAGGGCCAACCTTCCTTAAAAAAAAAAAAAAGTCCCAATGACATTTTTCACAGAAATAGAACAAAGAATCCTAAAATTTATATGGAACAATAAAAGACTCCAAACAGCCAGAGCAATCCTGAGAACAAAAAACGAAGTTGGAGGTATCACACTCCCTGAATTCAAAATATACTATAAAGCTATAGTAATCAAAACAGCATGGTACTGGCACAAAAACAGACACACAGATCAATGGAACAGAATTGAGAGTCCAGAGATAAAACCACACATCTATGGACAGCTAATTTTCAACAAAGGAGCCAAGAACATACAATGGAGAAAGGAAAGTCTCTTCAATAAATGATGCTGGGAAAACTGGACAGCCACATACAAAAAAATAAAAGTAGACCATTATCTTACACCATACACAAAAATTAACTCAAAGTAGATCAAAGACTTGAATGTAAGACATGAAATCATAAAACTCCAAGAAGAAAACATAGGCAGTACACTCTTTGACATCAGTCTTAGCGGTACCTTTTTGAATACCATGTCTACTCAGGCAAGGAAAAGAAAAGAAAAAATAAGCAAATTGGACTACATCAAATTAAAAAGCTTTTACATAGCAAAGGAAACCATCAACAAAATGAAAAGACACCCTAACAATTAGGAAAGGATATTTGCAAATCATATATCCGATAAGGGGTTAATTTCCAAAATACATAAAGAACTCAACAACAAAAAACCAAACAACCTCAATTAAAAAATGGGCAGAGGGGCCAGCCCTGTGGCTTAGCGGTTAAGTGCGTGCGCTCCACTGCTGGCGGCCCGGGTTCGGATCCCGGGCATGCACTGACGTACCACTTCTCCGGCCATGCTGAGGCCACGTCCCACATGCAGCAACTAGAATGATGTGCAGCTGTGACGTGCAACTATCTACTCAGGCTTTGGGGGAAAAATAAATAAATAAAAATTATTTAAAAAAAAATGGGCAGAGGATATCAACATTTTTCCAAAGAAGATATACTGATGGCCAACAGGCACTTGAAAAGATGTTCAACATTACTAATTATTTGGGAAATGCAAATCAAAACTACAAGATATCACCTCATGCCTGTCAGAAGGGCTATTATTAAAAAGACAAGAAATAAGAAGTGCAGGAGAGGATGTAAAAAAAAGGGAATTCTCATACACTCCTGATGGGAATGTAAATTGGTGCGGCCACTAGGGAAAACAGTATGGAGATTCCTCAAAAAATTAAGAATAGAACTACCATATGGTTTAGCTATCCCACTTCTGGGTATTTATCCAAAGAACCTGAAAACATAATTTGAAAAGATATATGCATCCTTATGTTCATTGCAGCATTATTCACAATAGCCAAGACTTGGAAACAATCTAAGTGCCCATCAATGAATGAATGGATAAAGAAGATGTGGGGGGCCAGCCCAGTGGTGCAAGCGGTTAAGTGTGTGTGCTCTGCTGCGGCAGACCGGGGTTCGCCAGTTCAGATCCCAGGCACGCACCGACACGTTGCTTGTCGAGCCGTGCTGTGGCAGCATCCCATATAAAGTGGAGGGGGATGGGCATGGATGTTAGCCCAGGGCCAGTCTTCCTCAGCAAAAAGAGGAGGATTGGCAGATGTTAGCTCATGGCCGATCTTCCTCACACACACAAAAAAAGAAGACGATGTAGTATATGTATATACAGTGGAATACTACTCAGCCATAAGAAAGATGAAATCTTGCCATTTGCAACAACATGGATAAAACTTGAGGGCATTATGCTAAGCAAAATGAATCAGACAGAGAAACACAAATACCATATGATTTCACTCACAGGTGGAAGATTAAAAAAAAACATGGACACAGAGAATAGATTGCTGGTTACCAGAGGGGAAGAAGAGAGGTGGCAGGGTGAAAGGGATAAAGGGTACATGTGTACGGTGATGGATGGCAATTAGACTTTGAGTGGTGAACACAATGGGGTCTTCACAGAAATTGAAATATAATGATGTACATCTGAAATTTATATAATGATATAAGCCAATGTTACTTCACTAAAAAAGAAAGAAATTAAAGCTGAAAAATTAAAAAGAATTTTTTGTTCATTTAAAAAAGCCAATAACGTATTCATCACATGATAATATGTATAACATATACCTTATGAAGTATAAATATATTTTCCAAAATAAAAGTAAATTAAGTGATAAAAAATATTTTTTCTTTATCTTTAATTTTCTACATTTTAAAAATGATATGCCTAGGTATAGTTTTTTTTGGCATTAATCCTGACTGGTTCTCTGAGCTTCCTGGATCTGTGGCTGAGCATCTGACATTAATTTGGGGAAATTCTGTCATTGTTGTTTCAAATATTTCCTCTGTTCTTTTCTCTCTTCTCCTTTTGCTATTTCCATTATTCCCATGCTACATCTTTTGTAGCCGTCCACAGTGCTCGGATATTCTACTCTGTTTTTTTCACTCTTTGTTCTCTTTGCTTTTCAGTTGTGAAGGATTCTGTTGAAAAATCCTCAAGTTCAGAGATTCTTTCCTCAGTCGTGTCCAGCCTACAGCTGAGGAAAGAATCTCTGAGTTTTTGATCTATAGCATTTCTTTCTGGTTCTTTCTTAAGATTTCCATCTCTCAGCTTACATTGCCCATCTATTCTTGCATTATCCATTTTATCCACTAGGCACTTAGCATATTAATCATGGTTGTTTTAAATTCTCAGTCTGATAATGCCAACACCCCTGCCATGCCCACTTCTAGAAGGTACACCTTGTAATTTCTTTATTGATAGCTGGGCATGCACCGGGTAAAAGTAACTGCTGTAAGTAAGCCTTTAGCAATGTAGTAGCGAGGTGTGGGGGCAGAGGAAGCATCCTATAGTCCTATAATTAGGGCTCAGTCTTTTCCTGAGTCTATGCCTCTGGACTGTGAACTTCACAAGTGTTTCACAGTTTTTTCTCCCCCCTTATGTGGGAGAGATGGCTAGAATGTGCTGGAGTTAAGTGTTTCCCTTCTCCCACTTGGAAGGCTAGAACTGAATGTAGTTGGGAATTTCCCTTCCCCTAGATTAGTTAGGTCTGATAATACCCCAGCAGGTTAGGCTCTGGTTAATTAGTTTCTCCTGAGGGCAGGCCTTGTTAAGAAAAACAGAATGTTCTAGTATATTTCAAAATGGTTCCTTTTCTCCTTCCCCTGCTAGAAGCAAGAGGGAATTTCCCCCCAATATTTACTGTGAGACCGTGGTGGAGCTCCTGGAGGTAAGACTCACAACTGCAAGGCCCCCTCTATGACTGGTGCCCCAGGAGTGCTTATCCTTCAGAGTTCTCCACACTAAGCCTCAGCAACTCGTCAGCTACAGTTCAGGTGTTCCCACCCCAGCACTGGCTCCAGGTGAGGTTGCCCTCATGAGGGTGTGCTCGGTAAGCCATCACGCCCTGTGTTCACCTGTCTTTCTCTCCAGTTGTGGGGACAGCAATTTGCCCATTAGGTCTTCACTTCTCTTAGGGATTTTGGAAAAGTTGGTGATTTTTTTAGTTTGTTCAGCTTTTTATTATGTTGTTGTCATGACTTCTAAACTCCTTACATGTGGAACCCAGTACAATCAATTTTCAGTTGAAATTCACAGTTAATTTCACAGCTCTGAATTTCCACCAGACTAAAGAGAATGGATTTGTGTTGTTGTTGTTTCTGCTACTGAAGTTGTTATTGTTGTGGTTTTGTTGTTATTTTTGAGTGTATATCATACACCAACTGTATAGAATTAAAGGCGTAAGCCTTTAGGTGCAACCTTTTTAATTGCATGGAAATTCACATAAGAATTTTCAACCAGATATGGGTTTCTGACACATCCTGATAAATCATTTTTTAAAAACCTTTAAATCAAAAAGCACAGCAATCTAATTGAAAGAACGGAAATAAACATTATAGTTAGAGTTTATCAGAGGGTCCTAATTTTTTTTCAAAACTAAATTGTTTCCAATGGACCCTGATTTACAGGTTCAAAAGTTATACAATAAGATTGTAAAATCAAAGACCAAATAGTCGAGTGACTATTTTAAAATCAGTATTTTTCTTAGTGACTTTTGCTAGATCATGCACTGTTTAGTCCTCAAGTTTGCAGAAGTTTCATGGATAGCTGGAAGCAATCAAATATATCAGCCCACATGAAGGTCTAAATGTTCTGGAGTCAATCTACAGATTCACTGCAATCCCTAACAAAATCCCAATGGCATTTTTCACAGAAATAGAACAAACAATTCTAAAATTTGTATGGAACCACAAAAGATTGCAAATAGCCAGAGCATTTTTGAGAAAGAAGGACAAAGCCAGAGGCATGATGCTCCCTGATTTCAAATTATACTACAAAGCTATAGTAATCAAAAAAGAAAGGTATCAGAATAAAAACGGACACAGAGATCAATGAAACAGAATAGAAAGCCTGGAAATAAACCCATGCATGTATGGTTAATTAATTTATGGCTAAGGAGCTAAGAATATACAATGAGGTACAGATAGTCTCTTCAATAAATATTGTTGGGAAAACTGGACAGCTACATGAGAAAGAATGAAACTGGACCACTATCTTACACCATACACAAAAATTAACTCAAAATGGGTTAAAGACTTGAATGTAAGACCTGAAACCATAAAACTCCTAGAAGAAAACATAGGTGGCAGTTTCCTTGACGTGGGTCTTGGTAATGATTTTTTGGATCTGACGCCAAAAGCAAAGGCAACAATAGCAAAAACAAACAAGTGAGACTACATCAAACTAAAAAGCTTCTGCACAGCAAAGGAAACCACCAACAAAATGTAAAAGCAACATATTGAATGGGAGAAAATATTTGCAAAACATATATCTGATAAGAGGTTAATATCCAAAATATGTAAAGAACTCATTCAACTCAATAGCAAAAAAAAAAAAAGAAAAATCTGATTTAAAAATGGGCAGAATATCTGAATAAACATTTTTCCAAAGAAGACACACAGATGGCCAACAAGTACATGAAAAGGTGCTCAATATCACTAATCATCAGGGAAATGCAAATCAAAACCACGAGATATAATCTCTCACGTGTTAGAATGACTATTATCAAAAAGACAAGAGATAATGTTGGCAAAGATGTGGAGAAAATGGAACCCTTGTACACTATTGGTGGGAATGTAAATTGGTGCAGCCACTATGGAAAACAGTATGCAGGTTCTTCAAAAAATTAAAAATAGAACTACCATATGATCCAGCAATTCCACGTCTGGGTATTTATCCTAAGAAAAGAAAAACACTAACTCAAAAAGATATATGCACCCCTATGTTCATTGCAGCATTATTTACAATAGCCAAGATATGGAAACAACCTAAGTGTCCATCAATAGATGAACGGATAAAGAAAATGTGATATATATATATATATATAATTATATATTTATATTATTATATATATATATAATTATATATTTATATTATTATATATATATAATGAAATATTACTTAGCCACAAAAAAGAATTAAATCTTGCCATTTGTGACAACACAGATGATCCTTGAGGGCATTATGATAAGTGAAATAAGTCAGACAGCTTGTACATGCAGAGAACATATTTGTGGTTGCCAGAGGTAAGGATGGGGAGTGGGCAAAATGGGTGAAGGGGGTCAAAATGTACAGACTTCCAGTTATGAAATATGTAAGGCATGAGGAGGTAATGTACAGCATGGTGACTATAGTTAATCATACTGTATTGCATATTTCAAACTTGCAAAAAGAGTAGATCTTAAAAGTTCTCATCACAAGAAAAAAATTTTGTAACTATGTATTGTGGTGGATCTTAAGTAGACCTCTTGTGATCATTCTGCAATATATACAAATATCAAAATCATTATGTTGTACATCTGAAACAAATATAATGTTATATATCAATGACACCTTAATTAAAAATTCTTTAATATATCACTAAAAAAAAAAAACTACCTTACGACAAAGTTACTGTAACCAAAACTATAGTACTTGCATAAAGACACACATATAGACCAGTGGTTTAGAATAGAGAGCCCAGAAATATACTCTTATATAATGTATTTAATACATTTAATATTATACAATATATTAATGTAAATGTAAAATTTTAAATGTCATGTAAAATGTATTTACTAATTTAATGTATATAATGTATCATTTTTGACAAGGGCATAAAGACCATTCAGTGGGGAAAGGACAGTCTTTTCAACAAATGGTGCTGGGAAAACTAAATGTCCACATGTAAAGAATTAAGTTGGACTTTTACCTAACGCCATATACAAAAACTAACTCACAATGGATCAAAAACCCAAATATAAGACCTAAAGCAACATAACTCTTGGAAGAAAACATAGGACAAAAGCTTTGTGACGTTGAATTTGGCAATCATTCTTTGACTATGACACAAAAGGCACAGGTAATAAAAAATGGACAAATGTGACTTCATGAAAATTTTTAAAATTTGTGCATCAATAGAAACTATCAACAGAGTAAAATGATAATCCATAGAATGGGAGAAAATATTTGTAAATCATATATCTGATAAGGGATTAATATTCAGAAATTACAGAGAACTTCTAAAATTCAACAATAAAAGACCAAATATTCTGATTCCATAATGGTCAAAAGACTTAATAGACATTTCTCCAAAGAAGATATCCAAATGGCCAGTAAGCACACGAAAAGATGCTCACCATCACTAATCATCAGGGAAATGCAAATAAAAAGTACAATGAAATACCACCTAACACCTATTAGGATGGCTACTATTAAAAAAAATACCAAATAATAAATGTTGGCAAGAATGTGGAGAAATTGGAAACTTTGTGCACATTTTGTTATGGCTTTGGCAAATGCTTTTATTTTGAAAATTAAAGACTTACAGAATGTCGTCTTCTTAAGAAGGTAGAGGAGTACGTATTGATTTCATTCAATTTATTGTATTGAGCTGATGTAGTTGGATAAGCTTTTGTTATAATAATAATAATAGTAATAGCCACCACTCTTAAGTATCTGCTCCAGGCCAAGCAATGTGTCTGGGCTTTAACATAAAATATCTTTACTGCTGCCAGGTCATTATTATTATCCCCATTTTACATGTTGAGAAACTGTGGCTCAGGGAGATTATTACCTGCTCGAGGACAATAAGTGAGTGATAGAGCTAAGACTCAAATCCAGCTGCATCAGACTCCAAAGCCATACTCTTCCCAACCCCCAGTGACTCCAGTTATAGAGGAAATCCCTTTATATGCACCTTATGGTTCCTGGACAGTGCCCATAAAGGAGTGGTTCCTGTAAGGAGCTTTCTGGTACCATGGGAAGGTTCCTATTTCTATCCTTTTTCTCTATGGAATCCTGTTCTCAGCCAGGGAGAGGAGAGCCATACTGGATCTTGTGAGTCCGACTCAAGGGAGGATTTTAATCATCTAAGAGAAACCCATCCAGAGTAGTTTCTTGACATCACCAGTTGAGTCTATCCAGCTCTCAGAGTGACCAGCCTGGCCCTGGTTTACCATGCTCAGCATTTTCCCTGGCAGCTGAAGGCACCTTAAAAATAGCCTCTGGGCCTTGGAAGGAACCTCTCCTGGTGCCTATAGCAAAGAAGGTGCTTGTGGGGTTGAGAAGAGCTGCCCCCAGGGCAAGTCAACTCCACTGCAGGAAAGTCAGCTAGGCCCTCTCACTCTCTAAGAATGAGAGGAAAACCCCTCGGACACATATCCCATTCCTTTATTCTGTCACAAATGCCTTTCTCATTCCTTGTCTACCCTAAAATCCACTGACATCGTCTTTTTGATTCTAGCTCTTAATGGCAGTGGGAAGGCTAGAGCTGACTGGAGTTGGGTATTTCCCTTCCCCTTGGTCAGTTAGGCCATGATAATACCCCAGCGCATTAGGCTCTGGTTAACTGGTTTCTCCTGAAGGTAGGGCCTTCTTAAGAACAGAGTGCTCCGGTCTATTTCACAATGATTCCTTTCCCCTCCCCCTCTCCAGGCAAAAGGAGATTTTTCCCTGTTATTTACTATGAGAACTAGGGGTAGCTCCTGGAGGCAAATCCCACAGGTTGTTTTTCTCCCATAGGTACTGTGAGAATCTGGTCAAGCTCCTGGAGGAAAACTCAAACAATTGTGGGGCCCCCCTGTGACTGGGCACCCCTGGAGTTTTTAACTCTCAGAGTTGTCTACATGAAACCCCCAGCAGTGAGTCAGTTACAGTTTAGGTTTTCCTACCTCAGTACTGGCTCCAGGCACTGGGTCCCACTGAGGTTTGCTCTTGTGAGTCTCTGCTCCAGTAAGCCATTCCTCCCTGTATTACCTGTCTGTCTCTCCAGTCTTGGGGGCAAAGGATTGCCCAGTGTTCACCTCTCTTAAGGATTCTAGAAGAGCTGTTGTTGTTTCCAGTCTCTTCAGCTTTCTATTTGTTGTTAGAACACGGTGGTGACTTCCAGCTCCTTACATGTGGAACCCAGTACAATCAATTTTCAGTTGAAATTCTCCTTAATTTGACAGCTCTGAATTTCCCCCAGGCTAAAGAGAAAGAATTCTGTTATTGTTGCCACTGCTGTTGCAGTTGTTCTTGTTGTGGTTTTGTTGCTGTTGTTGAGTCTATATCATACACAAATTGTAGAGAATTAAAGGAGTACGCCTTCAGGTGTAACTCTTTTAATTGCATGGAAACTCACGTAAGAATTTTCAACCAGATATGGATCTCAGGTACACCCTCATAAATCGTCTTTTTAAAAAACTTTAAATCAAAAAGCACAGGAATCTAATTTAAAGAACGTAAATAAACATTGCGGTTAGAGTTTATTAGAGCTGTTGACCTTAAACAAAGAGCCAGTTATTTCTCCAGCAAAAATGGCTTTATTTGTGATCAGCAAAGAATTGTAATTCAAGTCTGCAACCACGGCTAGCCACCTGCAAACCCTCCGGCAGCAAGGGAGGAGAAACTCTCTTACAGAGGGGAAGAGGAAGTTGGGAGATCTACTGAAGACAAAGAGTCCAGCTGGAGGAACCGGAAGTTCCATGTGTCGTGGCTTTTCATTGGCTGAGGTGTGACAGTCTCTCATTGGCTGAGCTTCTTGCCTATCGAGAAGAGGCCATCTACCTTCTTCCTCTTGGGCTCTGCTATAGAGGTAGGGCATGAGAACTCCACCTTCTGGCCTCCAACCTTTAATTTAATGAGATTTCTGTTTATTAATTTCACAGAGTATTATAAAACTTTTTTTTCCAACCTAGATTGCTTCCAACTGACCCTGATTTCCAGGTTTAAAAGTTATGAAATAAGATCTTAAATCAAGGGCTATTTTAAAATCAGTGTTTTCCTTTGCGACTTTCCTTAGATCCTGCTGTTTAGTGCTGAAGTTCAGGGAAGTTGCAGGCATAGCTGGTTGCGATCTAAGCCATCTGCACCAGCGAAGGTCTGGCCGCCCTTGAGCCCACTTGTAAATCAGGAGCAGGCTCCGAGGAGAGTGGTCTTGTATTTTGCTCTAGGAGACTCTAGATTTTAGGAAGAACCCTCGGGGTAACCCTTATTCGCCTGTCTCCTTCCTGGAAGCTTCTATCAGGAAACCGACTGTGCATGCAAAATAAAATGGAAGGAGTCTGACAAAACGTTTGTGATCACGATCTCGGAATCCAAACACAACGCTGCTCCACCTGACAAGGCCCAGATGTTCTGCAGGCTGGGATTAGAGCCCTGCAACAGCGATGAGACTGGGTGGTGAATTTGCCGGGATGAATTAGTTCCATTCATTCATCAAACATCGGCTGAGTTCCTACTAGTGTGCCAGACGCGGTGCTAAGTGCAAAGTAAAGGACTTTTTTTTTTTTTAATTTTGGCCCCCAGCTCAGCACCAGGCACTTCTTACAAGTTCAAACAGCGCTTGAGAGATGAGTTAGTACCAGTCTCTTCATAGCTGAAGACTGACATTTACAGTCAAGTATGAAACTGCTGGACGCTACCCTAGCACCTTCTAGAAGCGCGCAGACCTGGATTCCTTCCCCACACCACCAGCCAGGTTTGTAGCCACCAAAGACTTCAGAGTGACGAGTGAATGTTGGCGTTGAAGGCTGAAGGCGCACGTGGCCAACAGGGGTAGAGTTCTGAGCCCTCAAACCGCCATGGCCACGAAATCGGCTTCTAGAGTAGTCGTTTCTTAACCATTTTGCAGTCCCCATTCCACTGGTGAAAGCTATGCTTCTCGCCTCAGGAAAATGCAATCCAACGAACACACATGCTTACTAATGATTTCAGAAGGTTCATATATTAGAAAATTCGGGTCTTGGAAGTGGAAGTCATTCCCGCAAAAGTGTGTGTCACCTGAGTGCAGACTCACCTAAGACAGCCTCAAGAGGCAGAGCGCAACCTCCAGCCACACAGCATCCGCTACGCCGCCTTCGCCAATTCGGCCCTGCAACTGTGCGCGGAAAGCCTACGTCAGGGCTCAGGACCCACACGGCCGAGCCCCAAAACCCCAGACTGGGTCTCAACAACGGCTACCCGATTCTAGGCTCCAGGACGCACGGAGCCCAGGATCCGCCATCCTGAGCCCTGTCGCTTGCTCCGCAGGCTTCCCCTGCTCTGCGCCTGATGCGCACCTGCGTCCTACCCACCAGTCCCTCCACTCCTGGGTTCCCCCGCCGCCCTGCCTGTCTGCCTCGCGGAGAGCGAGTTTCAGACACCCACTTCCCCCGCCCCGAGCTTTTATTCTCTTGCGGCAGTGCCGACCCAGGAGGTAAGAAGGAGAAAAGTTGAATAAGGGCATCTTGGAAGTTAGGTGTCCCCGAGCACGGAGAACACCAAATAGATTGGGAAGAGACATGCCTAGGGGCACGTCTGTGTGTCCTAGGAAATGCTGAGGCTCCTGGGGACTGAGGACTGGGGTGTGGACCGGTGGCTCGGGTCACTCACGGCACCCCCGGGGCTAGTTTGTGCTTTGTCTGAGAGAACCACGTAGCTGGGGTCCTTGCCTCCCCCCCCCGCCACGTCCCACTCCGATGCCGCGCCCGTGCTTGCGGCGCTGGGCGGATCTGTACAGCCTGCCGCCGATCGCGAGTGCGCGCTCAGACCCAAAGATCTGGGAAGCAGTGGGAAGCTTCTTTCTCCGCACTTTATCCGCTGAGGGCGGCAAGTAGGACCTCGGACCTTCCAGGCAGGCTTGGAGCAGAAAGCTCTGGTAGAGGGGTCCTGAAACCCAGTTGTGCAGGGTGTGAGAGGGTCGAGGTTCTGCATAATTTGATGTTATGGAGCACGCTTATTCTTGACAGTGAGTGTAAGTATGATGCGACCAGGTCATCATCATGCCGGTGTGTGCGTGCGATCCCACAAGAGACTCGGAGGCACGCTTGGGGTGCGACTGAGAGTGAACCTGGGCAGATGCCCCTGAGTGCCAGTGTCGTTTTGTGAGTGCCTGTGCTTTGGGGAGTGGGCACATGTTTAGCACAGATATGAGTTTGTGTGTGTGGAAGAGTCTGACTGAACTGAGTGTGAGCGTTAGTCTCCGCAGGGACTCTTCGGCAGCGTCAAGCCTGCCCTGATCTCTAGTGGAGGACTCAAGTATGGGGGATGCAGCTGCAGGGCTGAAATCGCATTCAGACATCTTGGCAAACAGCAGCCGGAAGCTGGGGGAGCTGGGCGAATGGCTTGGACAGGCGGACATGTGAGAGGTCATGGATGCTGGGGTAGAAAATTGGAGGACTAGAGTTGGCTTGGAGACTGGGGAAGCGTCTGTGCCTTGCACCTCCCCACTAAGACCCAGCGGGTCATAGGATCCTCCTTAGCCACATGTCAGACCACCCAGCGGGAGTCCAGGCAGCCACACAAGGTGGGAGTTTGGAAAGTATGGAATGCGATCTTACAGAATCCCCTATGTGGGCCAGGAAGCTCCCTACCTGGCTGGGGGACAGGCACATGGCTGCTAATCACAATGTTCCTTCAAGACGGAAATAGGGTCCCCATTTCAAAGATGGGTACACTGAGGTGCAGAGAAGTTACTTGCCCATCGTCCTACCGCCTGGAATTGGTGCAGCTGAAATTGAGTTCAGGTCTGACAAAGTTCTTGCTCTCACCTCCATCTCTTGCTTCCCAGGAGCCCTGCTCCTCTGTGGGTGATTCCATAGGCATGAATCAGACACCCCGCCTGGGTCCAGAATCAACCCCGCTGCACATTACCCCTCTAACTCTCACATGGGTGGGGGTCTAGGGTCAGTCTGGAGGAGCCAGGAGTCCCTACAGTCCTGGACCCCACCCTACAAGATGGCACAGCTGGGGATGGAGTGGGGCTCCTATTGGAAAGCAGCAGAACTGAACTGGTAAAATTTACCATGAAGGCAAACTGTCCTCAAATTCCTGCTCACTTTAAGAGTGTTTCTCCTTGGTCACCACCAAGGAGGTCAATGACCTCAATGCAAATACAAGTGGGATGGTCCTGCTGGATGCTCCAGGTTCTGGGCACAAGTGGTGACACAATCCGTCGGGGCACAGGATCCTTCCCTTCATTGGCTGCCCAGACCTCCTGGACCACCCTGGACCCAGAGCTGTGGGAATAAGAGCAGCCGCTCGTGCTGGGAGGCATCAGAGCCACTGCCCAGCCCAAGTGCCACTGACACTTCACAGTGCTGTCCCCTGACGCCAACCCTGCCGCCGCTGCCACTGTCTCCTCTCCAGGCTACCTGCTACCTGCTGCCAGGTGAGCCCTGAGATTCCTGCTTAGCTGTGTGATTCTATTTGTCTCTCCCTCTCTCGCCATTAGTCTTTCTCTTGACTGATCTCCTTGCCTGTCTCAGAGTCTCTATCCACCTTTGTCTGGGTCTCTTCATCACACAATCTCTGTCAGTCCACGATTCATTCCAGGCTCCTGCCCCGGGTAAGACTGGACAGTCTCGGTTGGAGAACTCCCTGCTCCACTCTTCCCGCACCGAGGCGGGCTCCAGTCTCACCGTCTCTTGCTGCACACATGCTTAGGCCAGTCTCCGGATGTTTGATCTCCTCAACACTGTGCACACAGAACAGGACGCAGGAGTAGCTTTCTGCAAACCCTGTGCTCACAGATTACATCTGGTCCCTAGTGTTCCCCAGGAAGTCAGTTAGCAACCTGGGCCAGCGCAAGTGGGTGACAACTAGGCACAACCACTGAGGGACAGGCAGCCATTAAACACAAGCCCCACTTGTGGGTTCTGGGAGATTTTTTTTCCCAGTTTGAGTGCTCGGTCTTAATTTAACACTCTGTCAGCTTGGTTCTTACAGGGGACTCTATGCCAAAGTGCAGAGTGGCTGAGCAGTAGAATTTGGTTCTTCAGTTTCTCAGAGATTCCAACCTCAGAGATATGCCCTCTCTAGGTACCTTCCCCCACACACCCCCAGTGTGAGCAAAGGCCTCACACGAGGAGGACAACTGGGTTGCCTCATGGGACAAGCTGTTGTGACAGAGTGCTTTGAGACTGTCCTCAACAGAGACCTGGCCACCAGGTGTATGTGAGAGTGGGTATGGTGGGGTGTGGGGAGGTGGCACTTACCCTCCCCATGCAATTTCACTCTAGGATCACTACTCTAGCTTTGTTGACCAATGCATGCTAGATGCTCACCAGACCCACCAGCAGTCACTGACAAGGAAACAACAGTGAAGGGAAATGAAGTGACCAGGCTGAAGCCAGGGGGTCACAGGCAGAGGCAGGACCGGAGCCCAGGTCTGTGGGCTCAGAGAACTTCCAACTGCCGCAGGTGGTGATGTCATTCTGCCCGCGCAGAGAGGCATCATGGGCTTCTGGAAGTTCTCCTCCTTCCTGCCTCTCAGCATCTTGGTCTTATACCAGGCAGGCATCCTCCAGGCAGCACCACTCAGTTAAGACAGCCCTGCCAGGAGCGCAGTCCCCTCCCACTGTCCCTGAGATCACACAATTCTGTGCTCTGAATGTTTAACAACCAGCTCTAGGGGGAAATGTATATATGTAAATGTAATGTTTGTAAATGTAAATATAAGTTTATTATAAACTTTTTGTGATTTAAAGATGTGTAACACAATTTACAAATAGAAATAAGATATACAATACTCTTTATTGTAAAATTTATGTAGCTCATTGAGCCTCACAGAATGTTTTCATTGCTTTTTACCAAACATTTCCATCTGTAGCAAACCTATTTTTCTAATTCAACCATAATTTGAGAAATAAATTTCATCCTAATCTGCTAACTACTTTGCCAATAAATTTATTGTTATTAAATCTGGTATGTGATCCGTTAATCTAAAGTCATCCTCATACAATTTATATTTATTAAACTTGAACTTTTTTCAGATTCAAACTAATTGTAAGTTTTACCATGTAATTTTTAATAATGGCTGTATTTAAAACTAAGCTCATAAAATTCCTGAAAATCTAACCATCAGCTTTCACAAGCCTATAGGATCCAGTTCCAGCAAAGCTCTTCTTCCAGGTCACTCCAGTGCCTGGCTCCTGGTGAAGCAGCGTTTTTGGAAGGACACTGGGCTCATGCCCTGTCCACTGGGAGTTGGGGAGGGCACATTCTCAAGAGAAGTTGCAAAAACCAGGAAGCCTGGCTGCTTCTCCTGGGGATGGGGCAGGCAGGAGCTGTGAGCCTGTATTGGGTGTGTTTCTGCTCCCCAGGTCTGCCTTGGAGAGCCGCCCAGACCCCGCTATACTCCCTGAGGAGGAATCAGGACTCTTACTGGCTGCGCTGGTGAAGGACTATGTGCAGATGAAGGCCAGGGAGCTGGAGCTGGAGCAGGAGACAGAGGGCCCCAGGTGAGGCTCCCCGCCCCGCCCAGCACAGGGCATGCCCTCCCTCCTGTCATGCCCAAGAAGGTATATCCCAAGACGTAGGAGAGAACACAGCTGGACGGGAGGCCAGCAGGCTGTCCGTTCACCCCAGCTTGGGGCCCAGCTGTTCTCAGGCTCCACTGAAGACAGAGGTCAGGTGGAGAGACTATGGTTAGACCACATGTAAAAATATCCATTTCTGAAAGCAGTTGGGGAAGGTGTGGAATCCCTCACTCTGGGAACTGCTTTGGCATTACTCAGGACACCTCCCAGCACTGGAGGAGTGAGGACTGGTAAGTGTGAAGCCAGCAGATGGACCCCACATATCTCAGGAGATTCTGGAAATTAGGCTCCTCCTAGTTAAGCTGCATATGATATTCTTTCTCACCTGCAAGGCGTCTTCATTGCACATTTTCAAGGTGAAGCCAAAGGCCTTGCAGAGGGTGGCATCGGGTAGAGCAGTGTCTGAGGTAGGTCTGGGGTCTTGAGATGTGTAGGATCTGTGGAGATGTGCCTGTTGTCAGGGGCCAGACACCCTTCCCAGCACCACCTCCCTGTGCACCCTGAGTTTGGAAACTCTCCAGCCCCGGGCCTGGCCCCAGCATTGCCCGGGTAGAGGCACGTGTTGCACCTGCATCCACCCTGAGACCCTCTCTGCAGAGCACGAAGGACTGAGCAGTTTGTGGAATTCCAGAAAAGGCCCCAGCTTCTCCACCACAGCCCTTCCCCACACCACTCTGGCTCAGCGAACCTCTGAGTTCTCCTAACAGACGATGTGTGAGCTGCCCTCCTGCCTGCCCCTCCTGCCCCTACTCAAATTGACCCCTCCCTGGTCTAACCTTCTGTGTGACAGCCATGGGGCAGACCCAGTGCATGGTACCATCTGGCATGTCTTTTCCCTGCAGCCTGGACAACCCCAGAGCTAAGCAGTGTGGTAATCTGAGTACCTGTGTGCTGGGCACATACACACAGGACCTCAACAAGTTTCACATGTTCCCCTAAACTACAATTGGGGTCAGAGTGTGAATCAAGAAAAGGGTCATCTCTAAATGCTTGGAGAGAGACGATGGCCCTCACATTGGCATGCCCCAGGATGCGTACTAAGCTGTCCCTCTCTTTTCTAATTTCCTTTCTTGCTTCCTTCCTATAACTTGATGCATATGGTCCTCTCTGCTTGTTCTTTGGGCTGGTATCAGTGGGTTTCTTTGTGGCAGTGGATGTCTGGAACCTCAGATAGAAGGAGAGAGAGCAGGACCTAGAGTCCAGAAGAGAATCACCCAGGAAGAGATCAGGGGGCCCGGGGGCAGCCCTATGAGTCCCTGAAGATTTCATAGCAGAGCTTCTCAGTCCTGCTTCTCAATGTGCTTGTCATTGGGGAACAAAAGTATATTTCTACAAAGACTGAGCAGTCGTGGTTATTGCTGTGGCCCAGGTCCCAGGCTTCATGGATTCAGGGACCTGTCTTAGAAGTAGCCTTAGCCCAGCTAAGGCTAAGTACCCTTAGCTGGACTCAGGGCATGGTGGGTGGTCCCTGTGACCAACCTCAAGTAGCAAGAACAGGAGTCCTGAGGAGGCTATAAGCACCTCCATGACTTGATGCTGCCAACTCTGTTTCTCTTCCAGGTAAGACAGGCAATTTTCCTTTTCCTAAGGAGTGCTTGGCACCCATGAATGGAATGTAGCTTTTAGACAGTCCTTAAGAATGGGGTTGGGTGTGGCATCATAATTCTTTCCAGTCTCATAAGCCTTGGTTGATTTTTAATTTATTTATACAGGAAAGATTGGCTCTTACAGCTCTGTGTCCCATGGACAGTCACCCAGAGTCACCTTTAGGTTTTATCACACCTCTAGGTATGTCTATGGGGAGTGATCATGGCATTTTCCCTCCCAGCCTATGATTTTCTCCTCTGATAACTGTGTGTAGGAGAAACACGTAAGGTTCATTGGTGCCTCTCGGAGCAGTAATTGTACCACAAAGGTCCCATGGAGCAGGCTCCTGCCCTCAGCCTCTCACTGACAGGCCTTCTTTTTTCCTCCATCCTGCAAATCACATCCCTGCTCCGAAGGGATCCTGCAACACTGTCACCTGCGTGATCCATCGGCTGGAAAGCTTGCTGAGCAGATCTGGGGTGTGTTGAAGAGCGACTTCATGCCCACTGACGTGGGCCCTGAATCCTATGGCCGACGCCGCAGGGACCTTCAGGCCTGAGCAGTGAAATGACTCCAGAAGAAGGTGACCGCCCTTGTACTGTCGGATGGGAGGATGTCATGGTATTGCAGTGCTGTCCACACTCTAACCCTTTCTGGGCCCATATGGGTAAAAAATCCACAGGAGAAGGTGCCCACTCCACTGTATGGAGAAAGAATGGAGAGTCCAAATAGCTGAAACGACTAGAATTTGGGTTCAATTCTTTGTTTTTCTAGTGTTTCCCTGTGACACTGAGATCATCTGCCAGGAAATATATATCCTGTTTATTTAAAATACTGTTCCCTGCAGTTATAATTGTGATTATTCTAGCATTTGAGTTTGAAAGGCAGTGACACTATCCTTTTGGAATATACACTACAGTGTCATGTTCATCTGGTTTCAGAGCATACACTTGGGTTCAAGTACTGTGTTTGTCCTCTACTAGCTATATGGCCATGGGCCAGACACTCTCTCTGAACCTCAGTTTCCCCATCTGTAAATTGAAGACAACAATAGTATTTATCTGCTAGCATTAATATAAGGAGCAAATGAGATGATACATAACAAGAGCCTCATGATTAATAAGTAACTAAATTGTAGCTATTATTTTTTTTCTCCTAGATCACCATGAAGCTGAACTCTACTTCCTTTAATCTGTAGTGAGAGCAACTTGTAGGACAGGGAGCGTGGAAGACACACCTATATGCATGCTTCTAGATACTGAAATCACTCTTTTTTGTTTGAAATAAACTAAAGCTAAATACAGAATAAACTCATTGCAGTTACCTAGTGTGCATCTTTTTATATTGGACTTGTCTTCAGTGTGATAGCATGTCTCATTGGCTTATCTGGTAGCAAATCTGGGCTCCATCAACCAGCGTGTTGATTATATAATATAAAATTATACATATGAATTATATTTGCATGAGTTTTACCAAAGATATATCATAAAACCTATGTAACCATCACCACAATAAAGGTACAGAATATTTCCATCATCCCAGAATGTTCCTCACGCTGCTTTGAAGTCAATCTTCCCCAAACCCCTGCCCCACACAGTTACTTATGTGATTTCTATCATTGTGGATCATTTTTCCATTAGATGGTATGCACTCTTTTACCTAGCTTCTTTCACTCAGCATAATGTTTGGGAGATTTACTTATATTGTTGCATATATCTGTATATAATTATTTGGGGGATTCACTAGGTATTAATTCTCAAGAATTGGGGAGAAAGAGTTAAGTAGTATTTCACTGTATACCAAAATTTGTAGGATGGGCACAGTTTTGGTTATTATGTATGAAATTCTTATGAACATTCATGTACAAGTATTTCTGTGAACAGTTGAAGCCATTTCTCTTGGATAAATAGCTAGAAATTGTGTGGTGAATATATGTATAACTAAATTGACTATGCCAATTTACAAATGGCTCTGCCATTTTACACTAGCAGAAGTGTATTGTGTTGGGCCAGCCCTGTGGCTTAGCAGTTAAGTGCGCGCAGTCCGCTACTGGCAGCCCAGGTCCAGATCCCCAACGCGCACCGACGCACCACTTCTCCGGCCATGCTGAGGCCCCGTCCCACATACAGCAACTAGAAGGATGTGCAACTATGACATACAACTATCTACTGGGGCTTTGGGGAAAAAAAAAAAAGGAGGAGGATTGGCAATAGATGTTAGCTCTGAGCCAGTCTTCCTCAGCAAAAAGAGGAGGATTAGCATGGATGTTAGCTCAGGGCTGATCTTCCTCACACCCAAAAAAAAAAGTGTATTGTGATAATTCACAATTGCTTGCTCCACACAGTCTAGCCAATGCTTAGTATTTTTAGTCTTTTAATTTTTGGCCATTTTTATGGATCTATAACAATATCTTGTTGTGGGTTTTAATTTTTATTTCCCTACTGACTAGTGATGCTTGAGTATCTTCTCATATGCTTACTGCCCACTTGTTTATCTTCTTTTGTGAAGTTCCTGTTCAACTATTTTGCTCAATTTTAATTGGGCACATTATCTTCTTATTCAGTGTAGGAGATCTTAACATAGTCTAGATACGAGTTCTGCTTCGTCTTTGGGCACTGTTTCACTCACTCACTCACATTTCTCTCCTTCTTGAATCACTTTTGTGGGAACCAGATGCCTTGAAATGAGGCACTCAAGCTGGCTATGGAGGGGTCCCTGTGTCAAGGAACAGAGGTCTCTGGCCAATAGCCTGTGAGAAATGAAGCCTCGTCAGTAACCAAATGAGTGAGTTTACAACTGGAATCTCCAGCCCCAGTTGAGCCTGGGATGACTGCAGACCTAGCTGAGAGCTGTGCTGCAACCTCAAGAGACACCCTGAGCCAGAACCACCCAGCTGAGCCTCTCCCAGATAGCCTACCCTCAGAGTCTATGCGAGATAATAAATATTTGTTCTTCTGAGCTGCTAAGTTTTTAGGTAATTAGCTACACAGCAATAGATAACTAATATCCATCCAAACCATGATAACTCTGGTTCAATCTGAAAATCTGGAAAGTACATTGAAGGATGTTGGCTAGATGTACAGACGTGAGTTCAAGCTGGAAGCCACAGTTCCCAGGAAGGATGCATTGTCAGATCTCCTCCCCCTGGTTCCCAAGCCCAGATCAGATTAGGTGCAATGGCAGAAGCTGCTTCCCTTCCAAACAAAATTAAGTCCTTCTATTCTTCCTCATTATTGAGTGCTTTTTACCAAAGCCCTCTTCCTCTCTATGAGTTGTCAATGTTCTCCATCTTATAGCTACTCTTTAACATCATGCTTTCTTCTTCTAAGATTCACAGAGTGGGAAGAAACACTTAAGGTCATTTAGACCAACCCACATACTTGAATCTCCTCTACAACACCCCCCAGGTGGTCTTCTAGCTTATTTTTGAAATTTTGATGTCACTATCTCCTGAGGTAGTTCATTCTATCTTTGGATCACTCTGACTCTTAGAAAATTCTTCCAGTAGTGAGCAGAATTCACTTTCTCTGCTCTCTTGCTTCACTTGGTTCTCAAGAGATTCACTCTTGGGCAGACTTTCCAGGAAGAATTGCTTTGACTGAGACCACACCTCTGAAGCAAGGACTGGGTATTAATTGTTGGGGATTTACAGCAAATCATATTCTCTTTACTATGAAGTCTGTGGCTGAATGTGGTTTTCTATGAGCCATCTCATTAGCTCGTTCCATACTAGACAATTATCTATTCATTCTCAAGAGTGTGTCTGGGGTAAGGGAGAAGGCTCTTCAATTATTTGGATCTCAGTTATTTCTGCACGTGGTGAAACTTTTCTGGATATTCCTGTAGCAGCAGCTGCACGTAAGCAATGAGTAGAGTGAACAAATGTCTTGCCCTTGTGGCTGGTAGGGCCCTGAGCCAAGCACTGTAAACCTGGACCTCATCTTTCCCACTCAGGCTTGCCAGGACAATGATAAGATTAATTGTTTCCATAAAGAGGGGTACTCTAGAGACTTCCTGGAGAGATTGGCTCATCTGTAGATGTAGGAAGATTGTATGAGAAGTTTCTTGCCTACTTAAATGTAGCCAACGATGGCCAGGTCTTGTACAAAACCCTAAATATAGTCCACAAAGCTATTTATAATGTGGCACCTGACTTTTGTTCCAGCCACAATTCTCACCATGCTCTCCCTCCCACTCTGAGTTCCAGTTACACTGGCATTCTTTCAGTTTGTCAGAATCTGCATGTTCTTCCTACCACAGGGCCTTTCCACATGCTGTTTCCTTGTTCCAGAGTCCCCGCTTCTTCTCTATTCTCGAGTAACTGTTTCTCATCTTTTAGATCTCAGCTAAGCATTGCTTCCTCAGGAAAGCCTTCCTAGATGAACACCCCTGAGTTTAGGCTATAATTCTTTCTTATTTGATCTCAAATCATGGATGTACCTTTCCTTCAGCTCACTGTTTCAGTTTTAGTTTATACATTTATTAGTTTGAATATTTGATTAACGTCTACTCGCCCTTAGACTGAAAGTTCCATTCATACAAGGACTGCGTCCATTTTGCTCTCTGTTGTAACACTTAACCTAGTGTTAGGTATAGTAAGTGTTTGTGGTATGTAGGAAAGAAGCAATTAGAAACCACTGTGATAAATGCTAGCCGTGGAGTAGGCACAGGGGGGCTATAGTCTAACTTAATCCAGATTAAAAAGCTTCCCTGGGAATGTGGTATCATATCATTTCTCTAAAAATCAACAGGACTCTGCCAGATGAACAAAGCAACTATGGAAGTAAGAAATAACAAGACCCTGAATGAACTCATCAGTCACTGGATACAGGTCAACTCAATTATTTCTCCTCTGCAATCAGAACTATCTGTCCTTCTATCTAGATACAGGAAATCATTGAAAGTCCCATGAAATGGGCCAGCCCAGTGGCGTAGTGGTTAAGTTTGTGCACTCCACTTTGGTGGCCCAGGATTCGCAGTTTCGGATCCTGAGTGCAGACCTAAACACCACTCGTCAAGCCAGGCTGTGGCAGGTGTCCCATATAAAGTAGAGGAAGATGGGCACGGATGTTAGCCCAGGGCCAATCTTCCTCAGCAAAAAAAAAGAGGAGGATTGGCATTGGATGTTAGCTCAGGGCTAATCCTCCTCACTAAAAAAAAAAAAAAAAAAAAAAAAAGTCCCATGAAGGATGGCAGGAGATTTAAAACTGGAACAGAAATGATGTTGTAAGTTGGCAGTTGGATGATACACAGCTCCTATGAGATAGCCAGATACCATCCTAGAGCCTCACTAAGGAAGACCAACTTTGCTAGAGAGCTGCATCCTTGATCACTGATGACTAGATTTCTGGAGGTGGCAGAACATCCAGGGGCCAGAACTGAGGATTTCAAAAGGAGAAGTGGTGATGCCAGGTCAGACAGGATCACTAAGGTTATTCATCCTTCAGTCTCTTGAAGGTTGGGCTCAGGCATGACCCAGAATGCAAAGGCAACTCCACAGAACCCTAGAAAAAACAGAAAGTAGTGCCCACATACAGCAGACCTGGAGAGCTGTCAAGGAATACTGGGCCTGTCTGTAAGTGGTACAGAGCTCAGCTGATTCCCAAGAGTAATCAAATAATTCACTCATGCAAATTCATATGTTAAAGCCCTAACCCCTAATGTGATAGTATTTGTGGATGGTGGCTTTGGGCAATAATTAGATTTAGATGAGCTCATGAAGCTAGGATCCTCACAATGGGATTAGTGCCCTTGTGAGGAGAGTCACCAGAGAACTTGCTCTTTCACTCTCTCTCTACCCGCCATGCGAGTACACAATGAGAAGGGGCCGCCATCTGCAGGATGAGAGACCTCACAAGAATCTGATTATTTTGGTACCCTGATCTCAGATTTCCATCCTATAGAATTGTAAGAAAATAAATGTCTGTTGTTTAAACCACCCAGTCTATGGTATTGTGTCATGGCAGGCCCCAACTAATACAGTGGCGATATAGTGGTGAACAGGAGACACATGGTCCCTACACTCATTGGTGGATGAATAGGGAAGATTGATATCAAAGTTTCCCCCACTTTTCAAATCCCACAGTCATTGCCTCAGTTCTAGCTGTGTTATGTATATATTGCTGTGTAACAAACTACCACACGCTTTGGTTTAAGATACCACACATTTATTTATTACCTTACAATTTCCATGGGTCAGAAGTCCATGTTTTGCTTAACTGAGTCCTTTACTCAGGGTCTCACAAGGCTCAATTCAAGGCACGGCCCTGGGCTGCAGTCTCATCTGAGGCTCAGTGTCTTCTTCCAAGCTCATGTGGTTGTTAGCAAAACTTTATTTCCTGGAATCCATAGAACTCATGGCGGTTTGCTGTTTCAAAGCCAGGAGGAGAACATCTCTCTTCAGAAAAGATGCAGTTTCTCTTTTAAGCACCATCACGTAATTAAGTCAAAACCATCCAGGATAATCTTACTTGTGATTAACGCAAAATCAATGAATTTAGGGTTTTAATTATGTATGTAAAATCCCTTTACTTTTGCCTTCTAAGTTAACCTAATCACAGGAGTGACATCCATCATATTCACAGGTCCTGCCCCTAGTCAAGTGGAAGGGATTATGCAGTGAGGTAACTAGGGAGTTGGAATCTTAGGGGCTATATTAGAATTCTGTCTAGCAGAGTCTACCTTCTCATTCCCAATGATTCATGCCCTGCCCAGAGGCAAAACCTATTCACTTTCTTCCAAGGTTCCCAAGAGTCTCATTCTATCGGCTCAATATTCAAAATTTCATCAAGGTCAATTCCAAGTGTAGTTGAATCTCCTGAGTGTAATCCACTAAGTACAACTCCTAGGGCGGTTACTCTTCTTCTGTGAACCTGTGAAACTAAAGAAACAGCCCGTAACAAATTCAACATACAATGATGAGATAGACATAGGATAACAGCTATAGACATTCTGGCTCAAAGGAGGCAGGAAACAGAAGGTAAAAAAAAGAGTAATTCGTCCATGGTAATTCTAAAATCCATTGGACAAATGTCTCTTGATTAGGTTTCAAGGCCTGAGAACAATCTTCCCTGGCTCTCAGCTCTGTCCTCAGAGTCATCCTGCCTTTTTCATAAAAGATAACATATGTCTGCAGCTGTGTGGTTTTATCAGCCTACTTCCAAGCAGTACAATGTTAAGGACCCAATATCTCCTTTAATTTTGTAATTTCCCTGTCCCTTGTAGTCTAAGCTGGGAGTGTTTCTGCTAAAACAATCTTTTTTCAAGAACCTTGTGAGTCATCCATGGATTTCACAGAGATTTGCTCCATTAGACAAAAGTCACAACCACAAATCTTTTCAGGTAATCCCTTCTCTATCCTTGGCTCCTGCTAAAATAACTGAGGGATGTTGCTCTCAAGTCTCCTAGAGACCTCTGACTTGATTGAAAAGATCTACGAGGCCCACCCTGAATCTCTTGAAAGAACTTTAATGTGTCTGAAAACTCTGATCTTATGATCTTTTAGCAAAATGTATAGTAATGACCTTGGCCTTTTCTGTAGAGCATGATTTCCCAACAGTGAATCTCCTAATATGAGCATCTTTTGCCATCTGGAGAGGCTGATTTTTCAAAATCATTAGGTCCTGTTTCCATTTTGTTCTTCCCTCAAGTCATCACTCTCCTTTCCCATGTTTTATAAATGACAAGAAGAAATCAGGTGGCCCTTTCAACACTTTTCTTGGAAATCTCCTTAGCCATACAATCTAAGTCATCACTTACAATTTCTCCTTTCACATAACTAGAGGAGACAATTTTGCTGGTTTTTATCATTACGTAATGGAGATTTCCCTTCCCCAGTTCCCAACAACATGTTCCCCACTTCGTTCTTAGTCCTCACCAGCAGTGGCCTGAGAGTGCAGATTTCTGCTAAAGTTTGTTCAAGGCAATTAGAACTTTCTCATGAATGCTTTTCAAAACTCTTTCAGACACCACCCATTCTCTGGTTCCACAACTGCTCTTACATTCTTAGATGTTTGGTTACAGCATGGTCCCACCGCCAGGTGCTAAAATCTGTGTTTGTTATCTATCGCTGCATGACAAATCAGCACAAATTTAGCAATCTGAAAGAACATACATCCCCACAACCATTGTCTTACTTCCAACCCTTATTTATTTCATTCATAGATTACTGCAATAACTTCCTCCTGGCTCCTGCTGTGGTCTGGCTTTCTCCCATTCAGTCTACCCTCTTCGCTTGAAAGAGATAGATATGATCTTGTCGCTCCTCTACTCAAAGAACTTCTTGAATTCCTATTGTCTATAGTCTCGGACATAGTATAAAATATTTTTCACAATATGGTCTCAGACTATATTTTCAACTTTTCTTCATCTACTGTTCCAATACAACTATACTCATCATTCTCCAATATACTATTCATAGCCCTATGTCTTTATTTTTGTTATCCCCTCTGCCTGGACTGCCCATCCACCTGTTCTCTCTTCCTATCTGCTCAGCAAAGTCTTCTCTGTCCTTGCTTGCTCAGTGCATATGTCACTCCCTCTGTGATGCTCTCAGTGACACCCTCCCCCCTCACTCAGCTAGACAGAATTATCCCTTCCTTTGTGTTCTACAACCTCACGTCTCAAAACTGTGATCCATGCACCAGCAGCATTGGCATCCCCAGGTGACTCATGTGCACATTATGCTAAAATATAGATTCTATTTCAGTAGGTCTGGGCTGGGGTCAGAGATTCTTCAATTCTTACAAACTCCCTGATGCCAATGCTGCTGGACTGAAGACCACACTTTAAGCAGCAAGTTTTACAGCATGTTGCTTATAGCTCTGAATACATGGTAGTATAGTTGGTTAACATTTCTGTCTCTTCTCTTATATTCTAAGTATCTTAAAGACAGGGATTCTTTATCTAGTTTTTCTTTGTAGTCTCCAGAGTCCCTTACACAGCACTCAGCACATGGAGGATGCTAATAACTTAACACTTGTATTTTACATAAAAAAGTGATGCACAGATCCCTTATAGAAGCTGTTAGAGTTAAGCGTACCCATTTAGGACAGCACAGTAAGGAGAACTTAGGGAATTGTGCAGAGCTTGGAAGGAGAGGAGGTCAGGGATCAAAAAGGGTCAAGGACAGGAAAAAGAGTCTAAGGCCAAACCCTACGTTTTTGTTGTTAGTGCCATCAAGTCAATTCCAATGCCTAGTAACCCTGTGGACAGCAGAGCAGAGCCCTGCCGGGTCTTTCTGCACCATCCTCTCACCTTCTGGCACCATATCAGACACTCCACTGCTCCACTGCTATTCATAGGGTTTCCACGGCCAATTTCTCAAAAGTGGGTGATCAGGTCCTTCTTCCTAGTCTGTCTTAGTCTGGACGGTCCACTGAAATCTGTCCACCATGGGTGACCCTGATAGTATTTGAAATACTGGTGGCATAGCTTATTTTTTTATGGTATTGACATATTTTGTATTTTTTTGAGGTCGTATTGGCTTACAGCATTGTGTAAATTTCAGGTGTACATTATTATACTTCAGTTTCTGTATAGACTGCATTACGTTCACCACCAATAGTCTATAGTTTTTTTTTTTCACCACACATATGTGCCCCTTTACCCCTTTTGCCCCCACCCCCACCCCCTTTCCCTCTGGTAACCACTAATCTGTTCTTCTTATCCATGTGTTTGTTTATCTTCCACATATGAGGGAAACCATATGGTGTTTGTCTTCCTCTGTCTGGCTTATTTCACTTAACATAATACCCTTAAGGTCCATCCATGTTGCTGCAAATGGCACAATTTTGTCTTTTTTATGGCTGAGTAGTATTCCATTGTGTATATATATACCACATCAACAGGCACTTGGATTGCTTCCATATCTTCACTATTGTGAATAATGCTGCGATGAACATAGGGATGCATAAATCTCTTTGAATTGTTGATTTCATGTTTTTTGGATAAATACCCAGTAGTGGGATAGCTGGATTGTATGGTATTTCTATTTTTAATTTTTTGAGAAATTTCCATACTGTTTTCTCTGGTGGCTGTACTAGTTTGCATTCCCACCAGCAGTGTATGAGGGTTCCCTTTTCTCCACAACATCTCCAACATTTGTTATTTCTTGTCTTGTTAATTATAGCCATTCTGACCAGTGTGAAGTGATATCTCATTGTAGTTTTGATTTATATTTCCCTATTAATTGGTGATGTTGAACATCTTTTCATGTGCCTGTTGGCCATCTGTATATCTTCTTTGGAAAATGTCTGTTCATATTCTCTGCCTGTCTTTTGATCAGGTTGTTCATTGTTTTGATGTTGAGTTGTATGAGTTCTTTATATATTTTGGAAATTAACCACTTGTCAGATATATGATTTGAAAATATTTTCTCCCAGTTGATGTGTTGTTGTCTTTCCATTTTGTTGATGGTTTCCTTTGGCTTTATAGAATATTTTTAGTCTGATGTAATCCCGTTTGCTTATTTTTTCTTTGGTTTCCCTTGCCTGAGTAAACATGGTATTCAAAAAGATACTGCTAAGACTGCTGTCAAAGAGCATACTGCCTATATTTTCTTCTAGGAGTTTTATGATTTCAGGTCTTACATTCAAGTCTTTAATCCATTTTGAGTTAATTTGTGTGGATGGTGTAAGATAATGGTCTACTTTCATTTTTTTGTACATGGCTGTCCAGTTTTCCCAACACCATTTATTGAAGAGACTTTCCTTTCTCCATTGTATGTTCTTTGCTCTTTTGTCAAAGATTAGCTGTCCATAGATGTGTGGTTTTATTTCTGGGCTTTCAATTCTGTTGCGTTGATTTGTGTGTCTGTTTTTGTGCCAGTACTGTGCTGTTTTGATTACTGTAGCATTGTCATGTATTTTGAAGTCAGGGATTGTGATTACTCCAGCTTTGTTCTTTTTTCTCAGGATTACTTTTGCTATTTGGGGTCTTTTGTTGTTCCATATAAATTTCAGGATTCTTCGTTCTATTTCCATGAAGAATGTCATTGAAATTCTGATTGGGATTGCATTGAATCTGTAGATTGCTTTAGGTAATATGCACATTTTAACTATGTTTATTCTTCCAACCCATGAGCATAGAATATCTTTCCATTTCTTTATATCTTCTTTGATTTCTTTCAATAATGTCTTATAGTTTTCAGTGTTTAGGTCTTTCACCTCCTTGGTTAAATTTATTCCTAAGTATTTTATTCTTTTTGTTGTGATTGTAAATGGAATTGTATCCTTGACTTCTCTTTCTGCTACTTCATTATTAGCGTACACAAATGCAACTGATTTTTGTATGTTGATTTTGTACCCTGCAACTTTATGTAGTTGTTGATTATTTCTAATAGTTTTCTGGTGGATTCTTTAGGGTTTTCTATTTATAGAATCATCTACAAACAGTGAGTTTTACTTCTTCCTTTCCAATTAGACCACATGTTGGGAACTAAGGCAAGCCTCAATAAATTTAAGAAGATTGAAATCTTATCAAGCATCTTTCCTGACCACAATGCTATGAAACTAGAAATCAACTACAAGGAAAAAGCTGGGAAAATCATAAATATGTGGTGACAAAACAATATGCTACTGAACAACAATTGGATCAATGAAGAAATCAAAGGAGAAATCAAAAAATACCTGAAGACAAATGAAAATGAAAATACAACATACCAAAACCTATGGGATGCAGAAAAAGTGGTACTAAGATGAAAATTTATAGCAATACAGGCTTACCTCAAGAAGCAAGAAAAATCTCAAATAAACAAGCTTACATTATACCTAAAAGAACTAGAAGAAGAAGAGCAAACTAAGCCCACAATCAGTAGGAGGAAGGAAATTATAAAAATCAGAGCAGAGATAAATGAAATAGAGACTAAGAAAACAATAGAAAGGATCAATGAAACTAAGAGCTGGTTCTTTGAGAAGATAAACAAAATTGACAAACCTTTAGCCAGACTCAGTAAGAAAAAAAGATAGAAGACTCGAATAAGATCAGAAATGAAAGAGGAGAAATTACAATGGATACCACAGAAATTATAAGAGAATACTATGAAAAGCTACACACCAACAAACTTGATAACCTAGAAGAAATGGATAAATTCTTAGAATCATACAACCTCCCAAAACTGAATCAAGAAGAAATAGAGAATCTGGATAGACCAGTCATAAACAAAGACATTGGAACAGTAATCAAAAACCTCAAAAACAAAAGTCCAGCACTAGATATCTTCCCTGGTGAATTCTACCAAACATTCAAAGAAGATTTAATTTCTGTCCTTCTCAAATTATCTGAAAAATTGAAAAGGACAGGATGCTTCCTAACTCATTTTATGAGGCAACATTACCCTGACACCAAAACCAGAAAAGGACAACACCAAAAAGGATAATTACAGGCCAATATCACTGATGAACATAGATGCAAAAATCCGCAACAAAATATTAGTAAATTGAATACAACAATACATTAAAAGGATCATACACCGTGATCAAGCAGGATTTATTCCAGGGATGCAGGGATGGTTCAACATCCACAAATCAATCAATGTGATACACCATGTTAACAAAATGAGGAATAAAAATCACATAATCATCTCAATAGTTGCAGAGAACGCATTTGACAAGATCCAACATCCATTTATGATATAAACTCTCAATCAAATAGGTATGTAAGGAAAGTACCTCAACATAATAAAGGCCACATATGACAAACTCACTGCCAGCATCATACTTAACAGCAGAAAACTGAAAGCCATTCCTCTGAGAACAGGAACAAGACAAGGGTGTCTACTCTCATCACTCATTCAAAATAGTACTGAAAGTTTTAGCCAGGGCAATTAGACAAGAAAAAGAAGTAAAAGGGATCTGGTGGCATAGCTTTCAGCACCACAGCAACACACAGCCACCACAGTATGACAATTGACAGACAAGTGGTGTGATTCCCTGACCGGGAAACAAACCTGGGCCACAGCAGTGAGAGTGCCACATCTAACCTCTAGACCACCAGCGCTGGCTAAACCTTATATTAAGGGTCAGAAAAGAGCCAAGATCAAGAAGCAATTAAAGGGCAAAACCAAGTACGTCCCTAGGGAGGGTACATGAGATTCCATGATCCCCAAAGTCACATCTGGAGCCAGAATGAGAAGACTCTTTTCAGGGAGATGCTGAAATGCTTGCCAGAAAAAACTCTTAAGGATCCCTTTAGCTTGATCTGAGCATCAAATCCTAGCCAAGCAGAGAGCATTGCACTAGCTGCCAAGTCACTGACTCAATAAGTCACCAAGAACAGAGACTGCAGTATCTGTCCCTTCCTGTGTCTCTGCTAAGACCATGTTGTCTTTGGGAATAGACTTTGGGAACAGGTGGCCCCATCTTTGCTCAGCACATCCAATCTTTGCTTAAACTTCTGAGGTCCCCAGGAGGGTGAGACTGGGAGGGCTGGACGGGCAGGTGTGACCAGCCACAGCCCACACTAGCATGCCTGAGTGCTGATGGCCTTTCTTCCCTACGCTGAGCAGCCATTGAGGCTCCAGCAGACAACACCTCCAAATATGTGGCAGTGTAATATATGGAAAAGAGGATCTAGGATGGGGATTAGGGGCCCAGGATCCTGACCTCTCATTTCTGCTCTGCTTTGGCCTCCCTGTGTGGTCTTTGCCAGGCCAATCCTCACTAGGCCTCACCTTTCCCTTCTATAAAGTGGGAGGATTGGAACAATACGATATCATAACTCCCTTCTAGTTCATATTCTGTAGGGATGGTGGCAGGATATGGAGTAAAACTTGTAATTCCTGGGATCTTTGCCCATTTCTCATATCTTTGGACACTTCAGCCACTGTCGTCATGACCTGCTGATCTGTTAGCTCCATCACAGGATCGGGGGCCTGTCTGGTCGTCAGCTATTTTCATGCTAGTCTCTCATCTTGCTAACCTGAGAGAAAAGATGATACTGTCTAATCTCAAAGATGTACTAAAACGGAGGGGGCCATCACAGTGGGCCTTTAAGAGGTCCACCATGAGACAGCAGAGACGACTCTGAAGCTAGAAAGACTAAGGTCAGACAAAGAAAGGACAAGCTCCTCAAAGAAATTACAAGGTTTCTTTCCTTATGAAACTCTGAGGAGAAAACCATCCAAAATCTGAAGTTATATCGAAAACTTACTTGTGTATGCAAATGGCCTCTGACTTTCTCTGATTCTTTAAAGGATTTGATCTTCAGTGGTTGTCTCATTCCTAGGGAAGGTGGAAGTCTCCCCAGGTCCCCTATAGACTCTTGTCCTTGTCACTAAGGGCTGATTGACAACCCCCCTGGGGAACTAGAGGGACCAGGGCAGTGGGAATCTTAGCCATGGATGTTTCTGGGGACAGATAGGGATGGGGGAATTTGGAAAGCAATTAGGGTTAGATTAGGTCCTGAAGGTGGGATCTTCATGATGGGATTAGCTGCTTTATAAGAAGAGGAAGAGAAAGAGATCCCTCTCCTCCTGAGAGCAAGCACTGAAGGTGATATGAGGACATAAGGAGATGGCAGCCATCTGCAGCCCACAGAGAGAGCTCTTACCAGGAACCAAATCAGCTAAGACTTTCTCGCTTCCCAAACTGTAAGAAAATAAATTTCTGTTGTTTAAGCCACTTAGTCTATGGTATTTTGTTATGACAGTCCAAGAGACAAAGAGGATATAGTAAAAAGAAAGAAAGAGTTTTTTATTCATCCTTTTTCCCCATCATCTATCTGGTAGTCTGACATAAAGCAGAGGCTAAATGTATGTTTGTTGACTGACTGACTGAGAACCTAAGACCACATTGTCTCCCTTCCTGATCAAAATCAAGGTAAGCTCTTAGACTGCTCTCAGAGCTGCTCAGAAATGAGATCAGAAATTTCTGCCTGAGAATGGGGAGAACCCAATTCAGGATCCCTATGTTGCCTGGCTTGTGACTAATTTCTGCCTCTATAGCATCACAACTTAACGTCAAAGTCCTCCTCATGTCGAGTGAGTGGGGAAAAGGGGCTGCTACCATGAAGGCTGTCACCGAGTGGGAGTAGGGAAAAAGGCATGGGTGGGAGGTTTGGGGGTCTCCTTTACTTAAAGTCACTGCAAAAGTCAAAAGTCCTCACTCATTTCAGAGTGAGCAGTCAAAAAGAGTTTCATCATGTCTGGCACGTGGGATACACATATGGACCTGACTGGGTCCAGCACTTGATTTAGCCTGAGTCCATCAAGGATTTAAAAGATTGATAATATCTAGTGCTGTTGTTTTGAAAGAAAACTTAGCAGTTTCTGTCAAATTTTAAAATGTATATACATATCCGTTGATCTAACAATTACACTTCTAGGATGGTATCATAACGCCATACCCGAGCATACAGGATCATTTCAGTATTGCCAATAATGATGAAAAGATAGAAAAAAACCCTAAGTGTTCATTGATAGAGAATTGGCTAAATAATTTAGAATACACAAATATAATTGAATATGACAATGAAAAATAATGAGGAAGATTTATACAGATAATGACATGGAAAATACGCCAAAACAATGTACAAAAAATGAATTTAAAAAGATAAAAGAAGTTAATGATCCAATGAATTGATTTCATTGCCTCTTAATAGGTCATACCCTGTAATTTAAAAAAAAGAACTCTGATTTAGAACATTCTTTATAGCTTCTATTTATGATGAACATTCTCAGTTTACTTTATGTTTTTCTGAAATATTTTTATTTTGTCCATTCTCTGAACACACACACACATCCAGGTTGATATTTTATTTTCCTTCAACACTTTGAAGATACTATTCTACCATCTGGCTTTCACTGTTGCTGTTGAGAAACACTGGAACAGTTGTCAGTTTAATTGGTGTTGATTTGCAAGTAATCAGTCTTTGCTCTCTAGTTGCTTTTAAGATTTTTTCTTTGTCTTCAGTCTTCTGTAATTTCATTGCAATTTGTCTAGGTATGATTTTCTTTTTGTTTGTTTGTTTGTTTTTGTTTGTTTGTTTGTTTTTTGCTGAGGAAGATTAGCCCTGAGCTAACATCTGTTGTCAATCTTCCTCTTTTTTGGCTTGAAGAAGATTAGCCCTGAGCTACATTTCTGCTAATCTTCCTCCACTTTTATATGTGGGTCACCACCACATCATGGCTGACTAATGATGTAGGTCTGTGCCCAGGACTGAGCCTGTGAACCCGGGCCACTGAAGCAGAGCAAGGTGAACTCAACCACTATGCCATGGGGCCAGCCCCATGAATTTCTTTGTATTGATTTTCTTTGGGATTCATAGGACTTCTTGAATTTAAAGATTCATGAACTTTCAGCAGTTCTGGAAAATTCACATCCATTGTCATTCCAATATTTTCTCTCATCCATTCTCTCTATCCTCTCCTTCTGGTACTTTATTAGTTTCATATTAGACTTCATCCACCAAGCATCTTAACTTTCATATAACATTTTCTATTTCTTTGTTACACTACTGAATCTAGGGAATTTCATTAAATCTGTCTTCCAGAGAACTAATTCTGTCTTCACCTTTAATACTCTATTTTACCCATCTATTGACTTTTCACATTTTAATTATGGTGTTTTTTGCTTCTAAAATCTGTATATTAAACCTGTACTCCCAATGGGATTGGTATTTGGAGAGAGGGTCTGTGAGGAGATGATAAAGGTTAAATGAGGTCATGAGGTAGAGGCCCTAATCTCATAGGGCTGCTGCCCTTCTGAGGAGAGGAAGAAACACCAGAGCTCTGTCTCTCTGCCGTGTGAGGACACAGCGAGCAGGCGGCCGTCTGCACGCCGGGAGGAGAGCTCCACCAGGAACTGAATCGGGCAGCAGCTTGGTTTTGGACGTCCCAGTGACAGGAACTTGGAGAACATAAATTTCTCTTGTCTAAGCCACCCAGGCTGTGGTATTTTGTTATGGTATCCCAAGCTGACCAATGAAACTTTTAACATCATGTTTTTATTTATTTAAATATATTGGACACGTTTGTTTTGAAACCGTAATTCTTATATCTTCATTCTTTGTGGGTCTGATCCTTCAGTTTCTTATTTCTGATGACTCTTACTTATGATGAATTCTTCCATGTTTATTTTGTGATTTTTTTCTTTTAAATTTTTAGTTTGTGTTCATTGGTACTTAATCAATGGGAATTTTTATTGGTCTGGGTTTAAATCTCCAAGAGATAATTTACATTAACTTCTATTTGATGTCTGGGACCACAACCAGTTCATGATAAGTTTAAACTGAATATTCTCTTTCATTAATGGAAATTTTCTTCTTTTGTTTGGCTTGGCCACTCTTTTTGAATCTGCTGAGGTCCCTCAAATATTGGATGATTTTTTTGTTGTTGATATATATATACGAACCAATGTTAATCAGTGTTGGATACACATGTATTATCCCCCAGTAAGTATATGGGTCATAATTTGATTTATTTGTAGGGGGAAGGCTTGTCTGAGTATATAGGTAATTGTATACTTCCTGGTATGAAGAGTGGGCAGGCACAGACCCACAGGGAGATTTTCCAGCCAGATGCTCCAATGTGCCTCATGACATTAAAATTTAAGTAAAGCATTGTCCTTGAAATTTTGAAAATTTGAAGTTTCAAATCATATATCTTCATCCTTTCTTAGAGGCACAGAAGTCTTCCCAGACCTAGGTCCTTTTCATGATTCACAAAGGGAAATAGGTTGCCAAGTGTGTCCTCTGTATTTGATTTATAAAACATGATATACATCCAAATTCTCTCTACATTAAAATTATTCAATTTACTCTAATGGCCCTGATATTAGAGTTATGTCTATTCATAGCAGACAACACCTGTAAGCCATTAGCTTGAACTATAGTGCTGTTAATTTTCATCATTAAAAACTTGGACTTAGGGAGGAAGGACTCTGAATTTTGCAGGTCTATCCTAAGATGGCTGTCTCTCATACTAGAAAATTATAAACTTAGAAAATTATGAGGATATATAAAATATTTCCCTTATAAGAGAAAAAGGAGAGGAGTGAGCCAATCATGAGTGATGATCCAAAATGGCTTCAGCCTGGTCAGCCTCCACCCTCCAATCTCTCTTCCCTATTCCTATCACTATTTATTGGTCTCAGGGATAACTGCATGAAAAGCAAAATTTCTTGTTTGAACTCACTCATAAGTAATATAATACTGAGGGCTACCAAGCTATAGCTATTTTAGAATGCTAGATTAGGATAAGGTGAGTTTGCCTAAAGGATGGTCTCCAGTATCTGGCCAAGGGCATCCTCGTTCCCCTGATCTGAAGAATAAACTAGTGCTTGTCCTACAGTGTTGGTTTACGACCTACTTCTGGGACTATGTTGACTCACGCGAGCACGTGTTCCAGCCTCACTGAGCGCCCCTAGTTGGGAGCTCACCCTAACAGAGTGCAGGTTCCTCTTTATCCTATCTCCTGCCCCTGTCCTTGAACTCCTTGAACTCTCTATGTAGCAGGGTCACAGTATCCTGGTTCTGAAATGGCATATCAAACTGTTTTCTTTATAAAGATGTTGTATCTCTTTGAGATAACTAACAAATACAATGCAACAGGGTTTTTCTATTACAATAAAGAAGGGTTCTAAAGTTCACTTTAAAAATAAGTGGTCAAGAAACCTAACAAGAAGAATTCTGGGATATAGATCAGCTCTAACAACTACTAGAACATATTAAAAAAACAATAACTGTTAAAATACTGTGGTTCTGATATAGATAGAAACATGTATCTGAGGACCTGAATGAAAAGGCAAGAAGTAAACTCAATTATTAGATAGATAGATAGATAGATAGATAGATAGATAGATAGATAGATAGAGTTAATCAGTGCTGTGAGGTGGCTTTGGGACAGAGTTGGCTCATCCATTAGACACAATAGGCATAGTTTAGGGGCCCACAAAAATGTTTTAATTTTAAGGTGTTTTAAAATAAGAAAAAAAGAATATAATAATAATGATCACATAATAATGAATCTAGCCTAGACTATATTCACCTTTATAACAAAGTAGTTGTAAAATATAATTTTTTTTATGGAGGGAGGAGCCCAGAAAGGCAAAAGTGCTTGGGCCCATGAAAATCACAATGCAGTCCTGGCCAGGAGAGCTTTAGCCGTTCCCTAGTCACAATCTCCATCATCCTCGCCACCATCATAAAGCTACCTAGCAACACAGTGTCAGTAAAAACAATGTGCTTGCTGTAGAAATGCAGCTTCGAGACAAGGAGCCCGCCACCCCTTTTAACAAGATTGCTCCCTAAGTCTCTCACATATAGAGGCTAAGCTGCCACTGGATTACCAGTTTGAGGAGACATCAAGTTATATCCAAAATTTATGTTTAAAAATTACAAATTTATTAAATAGCTTAAGGATCATAAATTGCACAAAATAGAATTGAGACTATTTATATGTTTATCTGAATGATAGTGTTTGAATTCTGAATCTTTGAAAGAATTTATAAAGGAAAAGATCAATACATAACTTTAGTACAAAAACCAACAGATCACAGTGAAAATGAAAACAGCAAGAAAAGTATTTGTCTCAAATGTTAGAGAAATGGATTTTGTATAACATATAAGAAGTTTATTCTAATATATATAAAAATCACAAATGCCCACTTAATGACAAATGACATAAACAGAACAAAATGCAGATAGTAAGCAAACAGGAAAATGTCCAGCCTGTAGAAAAAATTCAGATTAAACAACGAAGTATGTTTTTATATCTATTAACTCAACAAGGAAGATGTAATAATAATACTGGCGCCATTGTGTACAGTGAAATTGATGAATATCTCCTGACAGTGAATACAAAAGAGGAATACAGCAGCTTGTATTGAGAACCATAAAATGTTCACACCTTTGACCCAGTAATTTGATTCACTGTAATTTAGACTGAGGAGACAATTCAAAAGGAGGGCAAATCCCTATGTATGAAGCTCTTCATTGTAGCATTCTCTAAAATAGCAGAAATTCAAAACAACCTAAGTGTCCAACAACAGGGACAGTGAAAACAGTGAAGTAAACTGCAGTACACTAACTGGGTGGAACATCCTGCAGCTCTCACAATAATAATTGTAAAGAACATGAGACAGTGTAAGGAGTTGTTCAAAATGCCATTTTGTAAAACAAAATATCCGATTATGTAGATGCTTGGATTATGGCTATGTAAAATATACCAGGATGTAGACAAGGGCTATGAGGGAGGAGAGAAAAATAGATTGTGTTTGCTCCTACTCCTTGGCTTCAAAACATGAAGTTGGTCAAGTTTCTCATCAGCATCAACACATCCCTCTACCTGCATTGCTCCCTCTCTTTTTCTTAGCTCCTTCTTACTCATTCATTGAATGAATTTGTGCTGCTCCAGGGCACCCGCGTCACTCAGAAAGTCAATAGAAACATTTACTCATTAATATTAGAGTCTTTATTTAGCATTCAGTACTGGGATACAGTAAAGATTAGGACCTATCCCCTCTGCCCATTGAGCTCACAGTTTACACACAGATGGTTAAGGAGATATTTGCAATATAGTACAGAAGCTCATAAAGTAATAGGGAAAAAAAGGAAGCTAAGTGGGAGCTAGCATCCTGAAGAGTCACATCTTTTATCTCTTCAAGGAGATTTTGCATTTAAAAGGTGCTCAGGGAATTTACTTCTTTAGTTACTCCACTTTCCTCCATATCACATATTTTCTTCTTTCTGGCTCCTCCCCGAGAGACATAAAAATGTTCTCCTCCATGGCAAAAATTGAGTTTTTGACTCACACTCCCCTCTCGTCATCTGTTCCATAATTCTCCTTCCTCTTTAGTCACAATTCCATACTTGTTGTTTCTGATTCCATACTGACCAGTCACTGCTTAGCCCACTGCTTTTCAAGTTAGTTGTGATAATTAAAACCACAAGAAAAGATGAGGTTACACAGGAAGACATCATGCTCATTCAATCCAGGTGGAGGAGATAGAAATTGCAAAGGAAAAGATGTACTCAGTGTGTTCCAGAACAGAGAGCAAGCCAGTATGTCTGGAGCAAGGTGAACACAGTGGGGAAGGGCAGGAGTTAAGCCTGGAGAGGTAGGCAGGAGCCCCACCACACAGGTCTGTAGCTCTGAGTAGAGTTTGCAGCTTATTCTAAGTGCAATGGGAAGCCAGGGGGTGGGGGCCAGGGGAGCGGGGCTTCAGCAGGAGAAGGATGCAATGTAATTGATATTTTTAAAGGATCACTCTGTTTGCAGTGTGGGGAATGGACTGATGGATCCAAGAATGGAAACAAGCTATTGCTACAATCCATATGAGAGATGTTGATGATTTGGGTTAAGGTGATAGCAGTGGAGATGAGCAAAATAGATGAATATGAGATATATTTTAGAAGTAGAGCTATCAGTAGAGCTTGCTGATGAATTGCAAGGATGGGAGCTAAAGAAAAGAGAAGAATCCTAGAAGACTCCTAGATGTTTGGCTGAGTGAATGCTGTGTACCATTTACTGAAATGTACAATACAGGGTTAGAATTATGTTTGATGAGGGGTCTTCTTAGGCTCTACTAAAAATTGAAAATCATAAGACTACCATTAGCCACACTTGGCACAGGTCTTCTTAGAAGGATACAAGAGAGAAATCCCAATTGTTCAGCAGAACATGTCGTGAGTTCCTCTTCTGTTAGGGTCATTGAAGCAGTCCAATTGTCCAGAAACCACCTTCTCACCAGGTGACAGCCCAGATGCAAGGATCCAGATCTACATCAGTCGGGTGCAGGAGCTTCCCTAGCTTAATAGCTTCTTTGCCTAAAGGAGCCAGTATCTCTGTTACAACTCCAAGGACTTAGCTTCCAGTTTCCCAAGAAGGCTCATGGCAATTACAAGAATAACCACACGCGGGGCAGCCCCAAAGCATGCTTTCACACCAGGTATTTATGGTTTATTTATACTTTCTCTCACTTTAGGTTTAGATTTCCAAACAACGGTCATTTTTACTATAAGCAGTGTTGCCTAGTAACATAGTTGACATTCTTCCCCTCTTCAGGTTATTAGAAGAGAGCTAGAGTTTGAAGGTCAGGTTTTTATGCAGAAGGGAAAAGAGTTTTGTTAACTATTTACCCAGAGGAGGAAAAAGCAAGAGTTCTGGTTTTGCCATGCCAAGTGTTTAGTGGAGACGTGAAATGAGAATTTAATATACAAGTTTGGAGCTCAATGGGTAACTAAATTTAGGAGTTATCAGCATATTTAAAGCCCTGGCAACAGAGAGGCTCACCCAGAGAAAGAGGGTAGAGAGGAACTGAGGGCTTGGAGCAGAGCCCTGAGGTGAAGCCCTGAGGTGGAGCCCTGGGGCTCTTTAAAATTTCAAGGTCTGGAAAAGAAAGAGTAGCCAGGAGAGGAAATTAAGAAAAAGTGCCCAGTGAGGTAGGAGGAAAATGAGGTGAAAATGGAGTCATAAAAGGCAGGATAAGAAGTTTGAATAAAGATGGAACAGTCAGCTATGTCAAAAATACCAGAGCTATCAAGCAAGATGAGACCAGAAATGGAACCCTCGGATCAGGCAACAAGGAGACCATTAGTGACCTTTCCAAGGGCTGTTTCACTGGCCTAATTGAAGTGGATTGAAGAGAGAATGGAAGGTGAGGAAGTGGAAAAAGCTACCATGGACAACTTTTCTACAAAGCAGCAGGAGTAAGGGGAAAAGTCAAGGAGGGTGTGAAGATGGTGGGTACCAGGCATGTTTCCATACTGATTGGAATGATCCAGTATAAAGGGGAAAACTGATGCAAAAGTAAAAAATAAGAGGGTGAGAGAGGATGGACCCAGAACCTGGAGGGGTCGGCTTTTGAAAGAAGTTGGGACACATCCTTGTAACAAGTATGAAAACAACTAGAGTGAGTATTCCAGAGCATCCATCCAGTTCCTGAGCCAGAATCCTGGGGCACATCTATATATTTTATCATTTAACCCCACAGCCAACCAGTCCTATCAAAATCCAAAACAAGACAGAAGTTCCGTGAGGTCAGAAGCTATGTCTTACTTCACTTTGTATTTGCAGCACTAGGATTGTGGCTGGCATAGTTGAGATCTCCAACAAGAAACGCAAAGGAACAAAGCCCTAATGGTAGGTCGCAGAAAGGAAGGGTGAGAGAGATTGTGGAGCAATTGGTCTGCCTGATATCCCTTAAATCACATTTCCCTGGGCGCCTGTCCACCACGCTTTCCCTCAGTGACCTGAGGAAAACAGGTCCTCGCATTACTGCTGCTCCCAGGAAAATCCCCCCTCTACCTTTTCCTTATTGAGATCATGGTCAGGCCCTTGTCTAGAAGCCAAAAGCTCCTCTCCAGCCCCAAGAAGCAGCGCTTTGGACCAGCTGCTGACACTCTGGGGACTTGTTCTCCAATGGACCTTCTTCATCCTTGATTAATAAATTGTAGGAACTTTGTTTCTCACTCACTCCAGTCTCCCTGAGAGCTCCTGGCAGTAGAGATGGGGAAGGGGAGTGGCCTGTGGCCAGTGACCACTCAGAGACCCCTGGAGAATAATGATTCAAGGCACCACAGGCCTCGAGCTGAGTCAGCCTGGACATTTCCCCTGTGAGTGACTGAGGGAGGTCATGTCAATGCAGTCTGATTTTTGTGTTTGTAAAGCTCTAAATCAGCAAGACATAAATCGGTTTATAGCTTTAATATTAGAGGAAGAGATTTAATAAATTCCAATGGGGAAAAAAATTATTGTCATTTCTAAACATCTCTGTGGAAGCACGTTTTCATTTGAAACTGGTTCCGCTCAAATAGACATGTCAGGATAACAAGGAGGAAGCCTTACTCCAGAAAAGATAGCCCTCAGGTTCAGTGACCCAGGTAAGCCCCCTGGGGACTGAAGCTCTTTGGAGTTTCTGCAGGCCAAGTTTTCTTGTGAGAATTAATGAGACAATCTCTGTGAAGGAGCTCTACAAATTATAAACAGCTATGCAAATCATAATGAACACTTTGGCTAATAGCTAAGACCAGATAGTTAATGGACAAAAAAATAAAGAGAGAGAGAGAGAGACCGAGATCCAGGAAAGATGAGCTTTGTCTGTGTCGCAGTGAGAAAAGAAGCAAAGAGAAACCAGGCTCAAGAGGGTAAAGCAGGGGAAGGAAGGAACAGGAATGTCTGGGGACACTGGGGAGCCAGAGGGAGGGCACAGACTGGGCAGGGAGCAGAGAGAGGCACTCTTAGAGCATTAGGGTAGCAGGAACTCTTGAGCTGGTCTAGTTCCAATGCCCCATTTAACAGATGAGAAGACAGAGGTCCAGAGAGTGACAGTGACATGCATAGGGTCACATAGTCTATTAGTGGCAAGAGACAAGCCACAGAAGGACATTTTCCTGAGCTCAGCCTGTACATGGATAGGTGGACGGACACCCAAGGCTTGTCTCCTCAGCTGGATTCAGCTGGACTGTCCTCTGTCCTGAGGCTGTCTTGCTACCACTTTTCTGTCTGAAATCATGTGGTTTTCAGTTCTAACACCTGCCCCCATAATAAGGGATGCTCCAATTTCTGGAGGGGATGGAATTGTCAAGGCTGTGACCATAATATGGAGGCCTTAGGCACTGGCAGCAAAGATAGCAGCCTCGCACACAGCCCCAGTTATGTCCCCAGGGCAGGCCTTCCTCTACGCCATCCAACCTATGAAGCCAAGATACTATTAATTCCTCAGTAGCCATTTCAGGAAGTATCCAGAAGTTTGCGAGCTGCTCCGAAAGCTGCCTTGACAGGACCTGGAAGACAAAGAGGCCTGTCTGTTGCCAAGCACTGTCCTGGGGAGAATGAGAGACCAGAGAGTAGGAGCTTCATTACTGGAGAGCCTGGCCATCCTGGGCCTGGTTGAGAGACATTCTTGGCATCCTTCTGCAGAGACAAGTGCTGCTCTGAACGATGGAGCAGAATCTATAGCCCTGGCTGATGTGCAAAGGATGTACCGTGAGCCTCCAGAGGCTCTAACTTCTGATCTTTGTAGCTAGGGCTCCTGTGCAGGCTCACCCTCATGGCTGCCTTGGGAACCAATCCCAGCCTAGAAAAAGCTTGCCCAGAATCCAATTTTTTTTTCCTTTCCTTCTCTTCCCTTCCCTTTCTCATCAGTCCTATCTGGCCTGAGGAGACCACACCATGGCTGCTCTCTGATCCCAAACCTCTCTGCTACCAAATGTATTCAGACCTGGCCTCTGTAGCTGCTGACACGATATTCTGACCAGATCACACTGGAGCCCCTTGGGGAAGAGGGTAGAGTGTAGAAGGCTTTGAAAATTTATTTTCCAACATTTTTATGCCACGCCCCCCCATCATTTAGACAATCTCCTCTAAAGTTCCACACCTTAAGTGACATCTCTGATCTTTCTTCTCTCTCTGCTAGACTGTTTGCAGAGCATCTTCATGAACCCTGATCCTCAGGGCAATAACAAGAAATAAGTAGATTAGGTGATGATACCCATTTACAGGTGAGGAAAATGAGATTTAACCAAGGCCACACGACTAGTAAGGGAAATAAGAGTGGTAAATAGGAGTATTAATAGGCCTAGGAACTCAAGAGATAAAAGTATGGCCTTTCTTTGTCAATAATCCAGGTAGGGGACGTTTCCCTCTTGATTCACCTGAAAAGCTGTATTCTGTAGGGGTCCTTCCAGCTTTCCATTATAAAATAATAAAGAATCTCCATTCCCTTTCAGCTTCTTCACCTGGGGATCTTCCTAACCATGATGCCTGGGCCACAAGCCAAATCAATTTAATCCGATTGTGGAGAAGAAGGTGGAACCTAGGTAACAGCATTTTGTAAAGATCACAGGAGATTCTGGTGAGCATCCAAGGTTGAGAACCAATGTGTTAGAAGTCTCTGAGGGACAGAGACTGACTTGCCCTTATCTTTATATTCCTTATAAGGAAGGCCCTCCTTCCTGATCCTCTATCACATACTCTCCAGGTGCCTCCTCCCTGTCCCAGGGCTGCTGCTGATGCTGCAGTCAGCCCACACCCCTTAACTGCTTTCCCCCACATTTACTGTCCCCCCTGTTGACAGCCAATGGTTTCTGCAGATTAAACCATCTCAGCCATCTCTATCTGCCCTGGGATTGGTATGTTAGACAAAGGAAGAAACCGCCCTCGCTCCTGGCTCTAATTGAGCAATTTACTGTAAAGAGCCTCCATTTCCTCCAAGACCCCAGGCTCCTTAGCCAAACGGAAGTGGGCACAGGCTGCCTCTAATGGGATGCAGGAGCAGGAATGAGCTGTTCAAATGGAGTGGGTGTCACAGCAGCTGCTGAATTAAACACTTAAGCCTTCAAATCCTTCTTGTAAATTAGCCACTCCTGGTTGGGGGGTGCAGCCAAGAGTCCCGCAGAAACAAAGCTGCAGACTCCAGCGTGGGATTTTCAATTAGGAAGAGTCCCACGGGAGGTGATGGAGGGGTGCCCTCTTCCCTGCTCACCTCCTACATCCCTCTTCCTCTTCCCCCATCTCCTTTCCCCCACCTTCACCCTGTTCTGCCCTATCCCCTGGAGGATTCCTCAGAGCCTTATTCCAACTCAGTTTAAGAGAAAAGTTCTCACTGTTCCAAACATTTGTTCTAGGCTCAGGTGCCCTCCACTGGTGTAAGGGAGGACCCAGAGATTAAGATGCCTGATATCAGCTGGCACTGGTGCCTTCCTGAGAACCAGGACTCTGAGAAGAGAGGAGTCATCCACCAGGAAACATTTTCCATGTCCCTAAACTTTTCCATCCAGAGGGATGCTGCAGAGAATTATCTTGTTTATTTATCCATCATTAATTCACTTTTTCAATGATATTTATTTTCCCATAAACAGGAAGAATCCCATGTTTCTTCTATAAGTTGTGTACAGCCCAGCGGCAGAGATAAGTATGTGCACATGGCAGGACACTCCCTATAGCTACAGCTCAGATGCCACAAAGATATCACCCTCCCCTTGTCAATATGTTCAAGTCCATGTTCATGTGGTCAGTGGGGACCATAGCAGTTGCAGTATGCTTGGAGGAGACTTCTGGGAGGAAAGAGACCTGGACTATGGCCATCCTCCTGATTGATGTTGTCGGGAGAGAGGGAGAATCTCCCTCTGCCCTTTTCCTTAAGGTTCTTATGGCTGGCCAAATAATTAACAAGACAGGTTAGCAGGAGAAAATAATACCAAGTTTAATAACATATACATGGGAGAAACTCAGAAATGAGCAACTCGTCCCTCTGTCTAAGCTGCTTGCTTAAGTATTGCAGCTAAAGGCGAGGAACGTGTTGGGGGTGGGTAGTGGCCTGGGACTTCAGAGGGCAGGAAGACAATTTTTTTCAGGGTCATCTATAGATAACGTGGTCAGGGAGAGACAGAGTTTTTGATAAACGAGGCTTGGTGCCTTTCCTTTTGTAACCTCTATCCTACATAATCTTTATAGCCATCATGATAACAACTCTTTCCTGAAACAGATCTTTTGTTTTAAATTCTTTAGGCAGTTTGGGAGGGGAAACTCAAATATTCTTCCTGAGTTCTCTGAGTCCTTATTGTCTTCAGCTCAAAATAATCCGCATACCAGAGTGGTGCCTCCTGGGGTAGCTTGCCCTGAGCACCACCAATGTCCAAACACATTGGATGGACTGGGGCTGTCCTGGCCAAGACCAGAAGCAAGAAAAAATGAGAATGGTATGTGAGCACCCAGGAGTGGCCTGGGCCCCAAGGACTTGGCCAGCAGGAAGAAATGTTGTTTCTGGGCATAGTGTGCTGCTGGAAACAGGAAAATCCCAAACTAGCAGCATATGCACACCCTGGGGGAATGAAGGAGGGTGTGCATGAGGGTAACCTGGAGCTGTTGCAGGAGCACCTTAAGACTGAATCTCAGAGCGGAAATCTCCCTCGCACTTAGGAACAGGACAGCAGTGGCTCCCCATTGCCTAGAATTGTGAGTTATGACTAAGGCAGGCCCACTCCCCAAGAGGAAGGAACAAGCCCCCCTAGGAAACATTACTCATGCCCAATCTTCAGGTTGAGAAAAACGGCCATGGCGACTCACTTTTAATCATGTTTACTAATGGGAAGGCATCAGAATTGTTAATTATGTTGTCACAGAAAACAGAGTGAGAACAACAAGCCTACAAGAGAAAGTCCACCTAGCAAGGCATACATAGCCCCTCACAACCTGATTTCAATCTGCCTTTTAGCCCCTTCTCCAGCCTCTAGCCAGTCTTTTTCTAATGTTCATTGTCTTTAGGAGCTTTGTGGTTTGTGTGAATTAGGCCCCTGCTACCACAGCTCTAGGGGTGGGTGTGATAGATTTTAGATCATCACAAATTCTTTACAGATCTTCCCATTAAGAGGTGGGGACTTGCTTTGACCAATATAATGTGACAGAATTTATGTCACTCAGGTCTCGAGGTTAGATGTCAAGAGGCCTTACAGCCTCTGTCTCACCCTCATGGAATGCTGTGCACATGAGAACAAGGCCAAGCTGGCTTGCTGGAGAGGACACACAGAAGGGAACTGAGGCAGCCCAGACAACCGGCAGACCTGTGACCAACACCAGCCAGGACCAGCCAGGCCTGAGCAGACTTGTTAAGTGACCCTAAATGCGTGAGTGAGCCCAGCCAACAGTGCATGGAAGAGAGTGAGCCACCCCAGCTGAGCCCTGCCCAAATTCCTGACCCCCAGAATCAGGAGCCAATAAATTGTTGTGGTTTTCAGTCACTAAATTGGAGGTGTTTTATTATATAAGGCGAATATAAAGAGTGGGCTAAGCCAATCAGGGCGAATCTTTCTTCCTGTCACAGTTGGTCCAGAGCACAGGCCTAAGTCGTCAGTGCAGGTTCAGGGGTGGCCCAATCAGTGAGAACCTCCAGGCCTTGACTGGGAATTCCTTGTCAAAGCTGTTCTTCCCTGCTCTGCACAGTGTGCTGTGAAGTGAAGCCAGAACTAGGGCAGCCATTTTGCTACTTTAAAAGGAGTCAGCCTGAGGAGGAAACCGTCATGGGAGAACTCTCCAGAAAACTTCAGAGAAATGGAGTCGGACTCTTGATCAAAGTCTCTAACAAATTGCACTGGAACCTCACATGGCCTCCAGACTTCTATAATTATATGAGTCGTCAATCCTCCCAGTTATTTAAGACATTTAACTTTGGCTTTGTTTATTTACAACTGAAGTGTCCAACTGATACACTCTCAAAGCTCTACACCAGTGGTTTTCATGTTCATTTTTCCAAAGAAACCTGCTTTTTGAACAAAATCTTAAGCACAAGCATAAAAGGAGAGACAATTGGCTGTGTTCGAAGTAGGGGTGGGCTGCCCTGAATCGCAAGAGCAGATTCTTTTTTTTGTTGTTTTTTTTTTGTGAGGAAGATCAGCCCTGAGCTAACATCTGCCAAATCCTCCTCTTTTTGCTGAGGAAGACTGGCTGTGGGCTAACATCCGTGCCCATCTTCCTCTACTTTATGTGGGACACCACCACAGCATGGCTTTGACAAGCAGTGTGTCGGTGCGCACCAGGGATCCGAACCTGGGCCGCCAGCAGCAGAGCGCGTGCACTTAACCGCTAAGCCATGGGGCCGGCCCCAAGAGCAGCTTCTTAATTCCCTGAATTAGAATCCTAGGGCTGCCGTAGGAAGTCCACCCACCGGCTGTCTCAAAACAACAGAAATTTATTGTCTCATAGTTCTGGAGCCTAGAAACCAAAAATCAGCATGTTGGCAGCACCATGCTCCCTCTGAAACCTGTAGGGGAATTCTTTCTTGCTTCTTCCTAGCTTCTGCTGGTTTTGGCATCTTTGGTGTTCCTTGGCTTATAGATGAATCACTCCAATCGCCGATCTACACATGGCTGTCTCTGTGTCTCTTCTCATCGTTTTCCCTCTGTGCATGTCTATCTGTGTCCAAATTTCCTTTATAAGGACACCAGTCATATTGGATGAGGACCCGCACTAACGACCTCAGTTTAACTTGATTACTCCTTTAAAGACTCTGTATCCAAATAAAGTCACATTCTGGTTAAGACTTCAACATGTCTTTTTGTGGAGATACAATTCAATCCATAAAACTCCCTAGCCCACAGCAGTGCCTGAGACAGCCATGCAGGACATTGATCAGGGATCTGAGGGAGATGCCATGTTTCCATTCCTCTGTGCCATTTTACATTCTGAACTTCTACCCAAAAGTCCTTCTTCTTCTTCTCTCTTAGATTTCAAGATTCAGAATGGATGGCTCCTACTCTTTCTGCTCCTCCTCCCAAAATAAATAATCCATCTCTCTATTGTGTTTCGTAGCACTTGTTCAAAAATCAAATAAGGTACTGTCAACACCTCAAAGGCTAAATCCGTGTGTATGTACTATTTCCACACTGGACTTGATGGCAGTATTGTCACTTGCGCCTTGTTTAGTGACTAGAATATAGCAGATATTCAGTAAGTTTTGGATGAAATAAAATTATGTGCCCTGACATCTTGTATTAATTGTTAGACATCATTATTTATAAGTTAGAAAAATAGGTTTTCTCACCCATCCTTTATAGGATAATGACTTTGCAAAACTCAGGATTTGAGGCTCCAAACTATGGCATCAAAATGGTCCTGGGAATGAATGGGAGGTGGAGAAGTTTGAACATTGACTGGAAGTCACCCTTCTGCCAGATTTTCCCCCATTTGGCTTTCCTTGATGCTAAGAATCTCTCATTAGAATGCCTAGACATCAAGAGCATCATCTTGTGATTTCTGTTTATTAGAGGTTTTTGTGGTTTGTAATTTTTGTTCATTGGTGCTTCTCAAATATTCATATAAGTGTTGGTATGAAAATGGCAGAATAGCGAAATCCCAACTAGCAAACATTTAGCATATTAACCTATGAAGATGCCACTGTGCTTGCGTGTGTGTGTGTGTTTGGGGAAGAGGAAGAGACAAGATTTAATAGTGCTGTAAAGAAGTAATACTGAAGAGTCACACAGCTGATGAGGAGGATGGGGGCATCCACACTGCAAATTCTCTTCCAATCTAAATCAAAGCTCTTGTTCATTGGCCACCCTGGGATCAGATGTGCATCCTGATTATACAAGCTTAGGAAATAACTCCAGATCCCTCTTCATGCTTAACAGAGCCCTCCAGCTACCTTGCCTGCTCTCTAGCCAACTGAATATAGAACTATTTTACATGGTAACCACAGTGCATAGCCCAACAGGCATACAGTTGGCAAAAGCTCATTCACCCAAAAATATTCATAATATCTGTTCCGTGTAAGTGTTGTGAGGTTTAATAATATAATATATTTTCAGAGCCTGGCACCTAGTGAGTGCCATATGCATGGATGATGTTAGATTGGATTGTTGTTACTAATTCTTCACTTCTACCCTGTAATAGATTTATATTTATCTTTATATGTAGCCCTTTGCCGTGTCATTTGTCAGTGCCTCCTTCTTGAAGTGGATTGTATGGCCCAGTCTCCCTAACACTGAACTTAGCCCTATGACTTGCTTTGGCCAATGGAATGTGAGTGGATACAACATATGTCATGTCAGACCAGACTTTAAATGTGCTTGAATGTTTTTTTCTGTCCTCCTGGAGTTTCCACCCTGTGCCATGAGAAGAGCATGTCCCAAGTAGTGATTTCTCCTTCAGCCTGGGTACAGGAATGGACATACATTGAGCATCCTGACCCAAGCCAAAGTCTAAAGTTCAGTCTGGCCAAGCAAGCCCAGCTGGGATCACTCAAGCCGCAATTTATCTGCAGTCATCAACAAGAAAGATTAATGTTGTTGTAAGTCACTGTGAAATTTGTAGTTGTTTGTTATGCAGCATTGTTGCAGGAATAGCTGACTAATAAAGTGATGATGATGATGATGATGATGATGAAGAAGAAGAAGAAGAAGAAGATGATGATGATGATCTCTGCTCTAAGGAACATTTCAACCTTCAGACTCCCACAGCAGGAAGGATCTCAGAATATCACAGACCGGGGAGAAACTACCTAGACTCACAGAATGTCATATTTCATTTCACATATGGAAAAACTGATATTCAGAAATCTGAGATTAATCACCCAAAGTCTCACAGCTTATCCACTGACAGAATTGCAACCAGCATATGCCTCAGTGGTAGAGTGACCACACATTGCAGTTTGTCTAGGATGGTCCCATTTGATACCTGTTGCCACCATGTAATGATGAATAGCTCCTCCTTACTCTGAGAGTGGTCCTTATTTGAACAATAAATTATATGGTTACCCTACTCACTGGCTAACATTCACAAAAGTTAGTTTGGAAGTTGTCAGTGAAGATGATTTCAGTTGTAAACAGAGAAAATCCAACTCAAACTGGATTAAATAATAAAAGGGATTTATGGGCTGGCCCAGTGGTGCAAGCGGTTAAGTGCGCACGCTCTGCTGCGGTGGCCCGGGGTTCACGGGTTCGGATCCTGGGCGTGCACCACGCTCCGCTTGGCAAGCCATGCTGTGGTGGTGTCCCATATAAAGTAGAGGAAGATGGGCATGGATGTTAGCCCAGGGCCAGTCTTCCTCAGCAAAAAGAGGAGGATTGGCAGATGTTAGCCCAGAGCTGATCTCCTCACAAAAAAAAAGAAAGGGATTTATTAGCTCATGAGGAAGGTGGGAACACCAAAGGCTTGGTTTATTTTGACCTGTCTAATCCACACGTCACTATCCCCAAAGGCGGACTCCATTTCACTGGGACAAAGTGATTAGCTGAAACCTGCTTCCTCATCCCTACCCCTGTGCTGCATGCTTCCTTACTCCTATCCCAGGAGAGAGGAAAGAATATCTGGAAAATCTCTCAGAAGAGCAAAGAGGCATATTTCTCAGAGGCTCCCAGCAAATGAATCTTCACGCTCCTTGACCCAATTTTGCATACATGCTCATTCCTTCATGAAAATCTGGGGCCAGAGAGTAGGGTCACACTAGTCTGAATCAGATGTCCTGCCCAAGGGACAGGGGTCAAGTCAGCTTCAAACAATGTCCTTGGGCTGGGCAGAGTTGGCATTAGCACCCAGCAAAAATCAGGGTAACTACCAAGAGAAGAAATAATGGATGTCAGGGAGTCACCTTCTTTTCCATTCACTGCAGAGCTTGTGAAGCTCAAAAGGCAAGTGGGGTTTCTGCCTTGAAACAATGAGTGTTCCATAATACAATCCCAGAGCACAGTGGGCCCGTTTTTGCCAGGAGTCCCCATCAGGTAGGATGGTTAAAGAGCACAGCAGGGCTGAGTGGCATCTCCTCATCCCTGTACCTACCATCTGGGTCTGGAAAGAGTTTTGGTCAGAGCATCAGACACTCCTAGGTTGAATCCCAGCTCTGCTATTTACTTTGTAACCAAGTGTGTAGCTTAATCTCTCTTATATGTCTCTGATTCTCACATGTAAACTGAGGGCAGTAATGCCTACTTCGTTGTGTTATGAGAGAATAAAAAAAAAAAATAAAGCTTTTAAATTATCTAGCACAGTGCTAAGTACATAGGTAATTAATTTCCTTTCTTTGTGCCTTAAACTCCGGTTTAGAGAGAACAGAATCAGAAAAAGGAGCTATCACGGCCTGAGTCATTGATCTTTATCAAAGAGAAGATCCTATTGTCTGAGTTTATGAGACACAGCTTGGGCCTACATCCCCCTGGTCCCTGCTGCAAACATGCTGACTAATTCATAGTGTTTGGCTGTCCTTTCTCTAAACTTGGTTGCCACCTCTGTGTTATTCTTTCCTTAGTGTGTTAATTAACAATGTCACAGTCTTCTTTCAGATCAATTTCTTTCAGAGAACACACTTTGGTGTCTACAGATGCCTAAACTCAAACATTTTATGTAAGATATTCATTTTATCCTAAAGTCCTCGGAGAAGCTCACTCTCGTTCCCTATGAATATAAGCACCTTCCTTGCCTAGCCTTCCTCTGGATGGAGAAGGTCAAAGGAGTTTAAGGATGTAAGATCCTTCCATAAAGTCTAAAACCCTATGCAGACAATGGTAGCATTATATGCACTGTTAGAGGGCCAATATTGCATGGACCCTAAATCAGGTAAGCCTCCCTGCTCCCCCCACTAGACTCCTGCTGCCAAGCCTCACGTAGAATCTTTTTTTTTCCAACTTTTTATTTGAAATAAATTTAGATTTTCAGGTGAGGTGCAAAGATAGTCGAGTTTCCATATACCTTTCACCCAGCTTCTCATAGTGTTAACATCTTACATAACCACAGTCCATTTATCGAAACTAAGAAATTAACATTGGTACAGTAATATTAACTAAACTATAGATTTTATTCCGATTTCACCAGTTTTTCCACTAATATCCTTTTTCTGCTCCAGGATACCACATTGCTTTTAGTTGTCATGTCTCCCTAGTCTCCTCTGATTCTTGAACAGCTTCTCAGTCACTCCTTGTTTCTCATGACCTTCACACTTTTGTATACACTGGTCAGGTATTTCTTACACTGCTCCTTGACTTAGGTTATCTGATGTTTTCTCATGATTAGATAGAGGTTATGGATCTTAGGGAAGAATATCCCAGAAGAGAGGGGCCTTTCTCATTGCATCGTATCAGAGAGTCTGTGATGTCAATATGTATTACTGGTGAGGTTAACCTTGATCACTTGGGTAGGGTGTAAGGCTAAGGTAGGGTCTGCCAGGTTTCTCTTGTTACTAAAGTTACTCAAGTTCCATTTCCATACTCTGTCTGTTAGATGAGTCACTACATCCACCCTACACTTTGGACACTTGAGCACTTCCTCATATTCTAGCACTATAAGATGCACCAGACTCATCTTGAATTTTTCCTACCCCAACCCTAGAATCAGCTATATCTCCAAGTCTTCTTGCTTAATTTTACTGGAGAATGTTATATGGAAATATAAAAGGATGGGGCGGGCCCGGTGGCGCAAATGGTTAAATGCACGCACTCCGCTGCGGCAGCCTGGGGTTCGCCGGTTTGGATCCCAGGAGCACACCAACGCACCGCTTGTTAAGCCATGCTGTGGCATGTCCCATATAAAGTAGAGGAAGATGGGCACGGATGTTAGCCCAGGGCCAGTCTTCCTCAGCAAAAAAGAGGAGGATTGGCATCGGATGTTAGCTCAGGGCTGGTCTTCCTCACAAAAAAAAAGAAACATACAAGGAGTAACCACTATGTGGTGTTTACAGTGCTATGTGCTGGGGATGGCACAGTTTGTTCCTTCAGATGAGAAAGTCATGGCCCTGCCCTCAAGCAGCTGCAGTCAGGTGTGATGAGTATTATAGAAGGGAAGTGCATAGAGTTATAGGGCATATAGCCAGGGGAATTAACCTCCTAGGGGGTCAGAAAATCTTCCTAGAGGAACTAGCACTAATGCTGAGCCTAGAAGGAAGAGCAGGGACCCAAAACCCTCAACTGACCTTTAAGGAGCTATGGGACCTGGTGCATTCCCATGTCTCCAGCCTCATTTCTTGCCACTATTTCTCCTGCTCTCTGTTTTCAAATGTCTGTGGGCAGGCCAGGATGAAATAGGGCATGAGGTATGCTCAAGGAACTGAAGAAAATGCATTCCACCAAGACAGAAGAGAGCAAGAGAAACAGTGGCAAGAAATGAGACATTATTCCAAGGACAATGGAGAGCCATGGAAGGCTGTTAAGCCAATGAGTGACCAGACCAGGTCCCCTGGCTGCAGTGGGGAGGATGGGTTGGAAAGGAGTAGGGCATTAACTTCTGGAAGGCTTAGTTTTCTTCCTGCCTCATGGGATTGGGGTGAGGACTAAACAAGGGAACACATATAAGTTCCCTGGAGTGATGTTTGGCATATAACAGGCAATCAAGAAATTTTACTGCCTTGTTCAGTCCAACAATTCTGATTCTTTTTCATCTAATCTCATTTTTCTCTTTATCCCCCTGACCATATTTTGGGTACAAAATTACTTTTTTAACTTTTTGCTGCAATTAAAATTGATCCCTGTGACACACACAGTGAACAAATGTAAATAAGACCTGAGTTTTTCCTCAAGACTTATTTACAATGAGCCATAACATGACGTGGTATGAACCACACTAATGACATGAGCCCAAGCCCCCAGAGGGCAGGGACGGCATCCTTCACCTCTGTCCTTCATGTCAGGCAAAGGATGTGGCCATAGGACTTCAACTCGGATTTCTCGACTGAATGACCACATGCTCTGGGAGGTCAGAGCAGGAGGCTTGGATACACTGACAGTTCAGTGTCTTAGGATTCAGTACAGGCTCAGTGAGGACTGTGGCTTTCTTTCTGTATATTTTGTTGGTTAATGTTTGGGACTATTGTTTACTTTCTGTTTTATTTTTTATTAATCATGAAAGTTTTTCTAAATGATTATTCAACCATATTTTCAAATCAAAACTTTCCTATCAGGAAATACTATATAACAACATGAAGACATCAAATCTATGCTGAGATACTTGGTATGAGAATATTTAATTCCTAATTATGTACCATATTTCCTTCTGAGTCACAGATAATAGGAGGCCAATTTCATTCTCTATTGCTGCCTTTTCCTACCACCTACCTGCACCTTGGCCACCTAACCTAACCCACAGCTGACATGTGTTTAGAAAATCAGAGTAATTTTACCCTTAGCCAGAGCAACATGCCAGTGAACTGGTATGAGATCCTGTAATGTCAGATAAAGTAAATGACTGTGGGGTCATGACTAACACTGTTCCCTCCGTCTCCATGGGTAGTTCTCCCAGTTTCTATGCTAATTTATGTTATTTCTGAGGCAAGCTGAAAAATGATGGAAGTAATCATGCTGGCTGTGAGAATATTTAGCACTATTGTGGAGAAGTTAAAGGCAAAAGCTGTATTATTCTTGTATTAACAGTTCTTCAGATTCTTATGTTGGAATTGACCTTGGTCAAATTGCTTACTTTTTCTTAAAGAGTTTTACTCTTCCAGATGAAAGCCATGGCTGCCTGTCCTCAAATGCATTGGAGTTGGTGGCTCCATGTGTGACAGCTGCCATGCACCAATATGATCACCCAGGGACGACAAGTGCACTTCGAATACCTGCACGTGCCCCTCAGGTAAGAAACACGTTTTAAAGAAAACTGGAGAAGTAATCCTGACACTTTATAGCTAATCTGTACTCTTAGATGCGTTTGAAAGTATCTTTTATTATAAAACCCAAACTCCAAGTGAGAAATTTAAAAGTACAGAAATTGTGGAAAAGGAAATATAAGTTCCTATTTCCCAATTCAGTTCCACAATTCCATACCCCAAAGGTGCCATTGTTAAGGGTTTTTGTGGTTTTCTTTCAGACAGCTTTCTCCTTATACAACTACATAAATAAAGTATCTATTACATATTTTAATACAAATGGAATCATCCTATATACAGTTTTGCATTTTTCTTTTTTCAATTAACATTGTCAGTACATTTATATCTTTATCTTCTTTTTAGTGCCTGTATATCATTCCATATAGAGATGTACCATCAATTATTTTACCTATTAATGATCATTTACATTGTTTCCTTTTTTTTTGCTACTAAAAACAGCACTGCAATGAACATCCTTCTACATACGTTTTCAAACTTAAGCAAGTATAGCCATTGTATAAATTCCAAGCAGGAATCCTAGCGCTGCTTTGAGTAATATTCTTCATTTGAATTAGATGCCCAAATACTCCATCCTAACAACCCACAGGGTAATTTAAGAAATGGTGACGTGTGGTATTGATATAACACATTCTATTGAATTAGGCAACGTTCTAGTAATCTATTGCTACATAATAAACTGCTCCAAAACTTAGTGATTTGAAACAAAACCACTCATTTATTAGCTCTGAAATCTGCAACTAGTTTGGGGCTGGGCAAGGATGGCTTGTGTCTGCTCCACAGAGCATCAGCTAGGCATGGCCCAACTGTGAGACAGAAGACCCATTTCCAAGATGGCTCACTCAGGTGGTTGGATCTGGCTTTCAGTTTGAAGCTCAGCTGGGCCTGAGGGCTGTGAATCCTCAGTTTCTCTCTGTAGGAATCACTCCATGTGGCCCAGGCTTCCTTGTGGCATGATACTTGTATTCTAATGGCAAGAATCCAGAGGGACGGAGCTAGGTGGCAGCTGTACTGCTTTTTACAACCTCATCTCAGAAGTCTCCTCGTGTCCCATCTACTGTACTGTACTCATTAAGCTAGTCACAGAAGTCCTTCCAGTCTAAGAGGAGCGAACACAAATTCATCTCTTGATGGAAATGTGGCAAAGTTCTAAAAAAAGCAGATGAAATGGGAAATATTATTGCAGCCACTGCTGGAAAACATAATCTGCTACAGTCAAAATATACCTTCTTCAGTTCTAGACAAATAGTTCAAAATATTATGATGTGTTTATTTTTGAAACAAGGACATCCAAGTTTTACTGTTTTTCCTTTGATTCTGAAAAAATATTTTACTAGAACCATCAGTTTGTTTTCTTTTTGAAGAGGTAATACTCATGTTAGTCCCAACTATGACTAAAAACTGTGGTAGTTGCACAATCAACAATTTTTTTTAATTGATGAGAAATGATTTATTTTGTTTTTCTATTCCTCTCCATTTAGCATTGCACCTAATGATAATTATTATTATTATTATTATTATTCCATATGAGTTATTGTATCTTCACTTACTGATGAGGCAATCTAGATGTGAAAAAGTGAAGCAATTTTTCTAAAATCACATTGGTGGTGCAGCTTGGATTTGAACATAGGTCTTTGTTCTAAGCCTAGGTTCTTCCTGTTCATTAAACTTTCTACATCATTGGGTCAAGTGTTTTGTTATGTCAAGCTAATCAGTAGGAAAATCTTTAGTCATGACTTAATCCAAGGAGTTGTGATACCCTCCCAGAAAACTGTGTCCTTGGATCTTTCAAGCTATGGATGTGGGTTACATACAGATTTGTATTTGAATATTACCATGTCTGTTGTTCTGTCTGAGAGAATGCTTGAACTAATATAACAAAACAAGATCTCAAGATCCAATGTGGGGAGAACTAAAATATTGTTTTGCTTCTTCTCCATTCTTCTATCAACTCAATTTCATTCTTCTATAAAATGACACACTCTGATTAAATGCCATATTAAGATAAGGAGTTAGAGGATAAAAGGAATCACAGAAATTTTGCTAGTAGGTAAAGAAAATCATGGAAAGCTTCTTGAAGGAAGCTGATCTTGGCCAATGAAATGAAGGAAAGGATGGATCTATTGTGAAGACTCTGATAGTTTAGTTAGTTCCCAAGACTGGTTATTCATCAGAATCACCTGGGGAGCATAGTAGCCATTCAACGCTCAGAGCTGACCCCTGGAGATTCAGATTCAATTGGCATAGGGTGGGGCCTGGGAATATGTGTCTTTATCGATGCTGATGTAATAAGCCTTCAGACCTCTTTTGAAAACAGGTTTAGGGCACTATTCATGAGGCTTTTTTTAAAACCTTCAATATTTAGCATTTTAAAAAAGTTTTGATGTCTTTCTCTCTTGTCATCAGATTTTTTTTGGCTTCTTTTTTTTTTGAATACCTACGAAGTAATGTCTATTCTTTGATAGAACCCAAGATTCTGATTCATTCTTTTGCAATTACCATATGAGGTTATTATAATATCTTTTGTGCTGAATAAGATGAAACTCTGTTTTCATTGGAAATGAAAATGGTAAGACTCCTAGAGTATGCAATTTTGGGCTACTTGATACATTAATATTTACATTTTCTTTAAATATTAAAGTTCCTTGCCACTGAACTACACCATTAGTACGTGGTTGAATCTTCCTTTTTAGTACAGAAATGACTGCCTCCTAGAATCAGTTTGCTTTCTTTAAATGTTTGGTACAACTTTGAAAACTGAATGGACACTCCAGTGACTTATAAAAAAGATGGTTTCTCCAAGGACTGAACTGTTACTATGTGGCATTCATCAGAACTTCCTAGAAGCATCTAGAAGGCTTTTAGACCCTTCCTGCTCCACTTCTCCAATCCTGTAGTGCACTAAGCAGGGTTCCCACAAGTGTATTGAGGATTTTCATATTGGGCTTGTTACATTCTTCAATCTCGATAGAAAATTAATTCGTTCATTCAACGGCCTTTTTGAACATATACTATATTCTAGGCACTAGAAATACAACAGTTAACAAGACAGGCACCATTCCTGCTTTAATAGTGCTTACAGTCTGATGCGAAAGAAAACAGTTATATATTATATATAATCTGGTAGAGCAATTTTATCGGGCAGAGTTCCACCAGAGAAACAGAACAAGTAGTAAATAGATAGACAGATAGATAGATAGATAATTACATATATATAAAAAAGAGATTTATATATAGATATATGGATATATATCTATATATAAAGAGATTCATTGCAAGGAAGTGGCTTACATGGTTGAGGTGGCTGGTTAGGAAAATCCAAAATCTGTAGGACAGGCCATCAGTAAGGGAAGGGAAGGCTGGGAACTCTCAAGGAGATGATGCTGCAGTACACAGGTAGAATTTCTTATTCCTCAGGGAAACTTCAGTATTGCCCTCCAGGCTTTTCAGCTACTTGGATCAGGCCCACTCAGATTATGGAGGATAATTTCCTTACATAAAGTCAACTGAGTGTAGATGATGATCACTTCTACAAAATACCTTCATAACACCACCTAGATTAGTGTTTGATTGAATAATGGGGTACTATAGCCTAGCCAAGGTGACACATAAAACTAACCTTCACAGTAATGTTTGGAAAATGCTATGGTAGGGAAAGAATAAAATGCCAAGGACCCACATAGCAGGGGCATTTATCTTATTCTAAGGGGAGTCAGGTATTTCCTGACAGAAATGACAAATAACATAAGACCTGAAAGATGAGTAGGAATTAGCTAGATAAAGAGGTGGATAGAGAACATTCTGGGATGTGAGAATAGCTTAGGCAAAGACCAGATAGAGAGCACTAAAATCTCTTCTTATCAGATTTTTTTATGGCTTTCTTTTTTCAGAATACCTATGAGGTGATGGTTGTTCTTTAGCAGAAGCCAAGATTTGATTCTTTTTGTTTGTAATCATTATATCAGCTTATTGTAATTCCTTAGTGCTGAATCAGATGAAGCTCTATTTCCATGTTTGAATTAGCATTTCCAATTACTGGTGAGATGAAGCACCTTTTCATATGTTTATTTGACATTCAGGTTTCCTCTTCTGTAGATTGCCTGATTGTAACCTTTGCACATCATTCTATCGTGTAGTTTTCTTTCCCTTATTGATTACATATGATTTGGATATTACTAGAAATCCTTTGTCTCTATATGTATTGCAGCTATATCTCCCAGAGAACTGGTCAGTCCAAACTGGGAGGAGCTTTGTAGGCTACAGTTTTCAGTGAGTGCAACGGGACCTCATCCAGTCAGAGAGCGCTGGGGTGAGCTCAATTCTGGGTCCAAGTCTCACTTCTAGGACAGAGCCCCCGTATTAAACAGGAACAATAGGGGCAAAGGAAAGAAAAGGGGAAAGAAGCCAGCCCATCTCACGAAGCACAGAATTTTTTACACTTCAAATAAATGACAGAAGAGGGAGCTCTAACGCCTTGAAGCTCCACTGGTTGTCCTCTCTGCTAGCACAGGCAAACACTCCGCTGACACGAGCAATAGGGAAGAAAAGTAGTCTAATCTGTTCAAAACTGTTACCAGAAAAAAACGAAACTTAGGAGCAGAATAACTTTTAAGCAATGAAAACAAGCCAGAAAGACATGCCCACAAAATAAAGGAAAACTGTATTCTAATATTTTAAACAAACAGCTAAAAGAAATTAAGAAAATGATAGAAGTTATAAAAGAACTTAAATTAGAATCAAAATAACTCAGAAATAATATTATTGGAGAAAAGAGAATAGGAGGATTTGAAAATGAAACTTACAAAACCAAAGAATGTGTTAGAAATAAAAGAAAAAATATTTTAGAAATCGAGACTAGAAGTAATACATTAGTGAATAAACACTATGAATAGTACATAAAGAAAAACAGAAAATAGAAAGAAGGAAATTTTTTAACTAAAAAATGAGATAAATTAAAAAGATTTTAAGAGAAAGTGATACAGAACATTAGCAAACCGAATGTGTATATATGTGTGCGTGTGTGTCTATAAATTCCTGAATAAGAAAACCAAAGCAGATGAACAGAAATACTAAACAACAAATCATTGTTATACCAAACACTAAAAAATAATAATTGAAGGAATCCATTCTGAAATAAAAGATAGCTTGAAATTACATATTGAAAAGATATACTGTATGCTCTAGAAAATCAACCCAGAATGACTGACATCAAGGCATATTGCAGTAAAATAATTAGAACTTAAAGAAAAAGAAAAAAGCATTAAAAATAGGTATTTAATAACAAAAATTTTTAAAGTCTCTTCAACTAGAAAGCTTAAAATCATGCTATCAAACAACACTTGGATTAAAGCAGAAATACAAATTTAATTAGAGAATTTTTTGAAAAGAATATTAATAATATTAACACAACATAACAGAATTTGTGGGAGACAGCTATAGTAGTTATCCGAGTGAAGTTTATAGCATGAACTACCTATATCAATTCAAATAAAACGGTGAATTTAACACCTAACATATTGAAAGTTATGGCCAATGCAATTATACAAAAGGAAGTAATTAGAGGATTCAGAATTGCAAAGGAAGAGATAAACCTGTCTCTATTTGCAGATGATAAAATTAAACGTCTGGAAACTGAGAAGCATCAAAAAGACTATGCTTTAATAAAATAACAAATTAATTGTAATGTCAGTGTACAAAACCAATAAACTCTACAGTTTAAAACAAAAGATAGGTAGGAGATATAATGGATGAGAAAAATCCATTTAAATACAGGAAGGAAGGAAGGGAGGGAGGGAGGGAGGGAGGAAAGGAAGGAAGAAAAGAAGGACGGAGGGAAGGGAAAAGAAAAAAAGATAAAGATAAAGAAAAGAAAATACCTAGCACAAGAAATAGCCACAGCCTAAATGTGTGGAAGGAAGGAAGGAAGCAAGGAAGCAAGGAAAGAAGGAATGAAAAAGATAAAGAAAAGAAAATACCTAGTGCAAGAAATAGCCACAGCCTAAATGTGTAAAAGAAAAGAAAGAAGAAAAGAAGGGAGGGAGGGAGAAAGGGAGGGAGGGAAGGAGGAAGAAGAAAAAGATAAAGAAAAGAAAATACCTAGCACAAGAAATAACCACAGCCTAAATGTGTAAAATAATAAGACACTCTAGAAAGTCAAAACATAGGTTTGTACAAATGGAAATTTTCCTTCTTTCTTGAGTTGAAAGATAACATTAAATCTATGTCACTTTTTCCTAAATCAATTTATAAATTTCCAATAAAAATATCAGCAGGGGCCGGCCCTGTGGCATAGTGGTTGAGTTTGGCATGCTCCGTTTTGGCGGGCCAGGTTCACAGGTTCAGATCCTGGGCGCAGACCTACAGCACTCATCAGCCATGCTGTGGTGGCAATCCACATACAAAATAGAGGAAGACTGGCACGGATATTGGCTTAGGGCTAATCTTCTTCCTCAAGCAAAAAAAGAGGAAGATTGGCAACAGATGTTAGCTCAGGGCAAATCTTCCTCAGCAAAAAAAAATATCAGCAAATATTTTCACAAGCTAGACAAGTTCATTATAAAGTTCACTTGGAAGAATTAAGAAAACATTAACCAGAAAAACTCTGAAAAAGAATAAGTGGGGGCTGGCCCTATCAGAAACGAAAATATATTAAAAGCCTCTAAAATAGTAAGTGTAGTATTGGTGCACGAATAGCCAGAGAGTCAGTCTAATGATATAGAATAGAAAATACAAAAATAGACCCAATAGCATATAGTAAACGTGTAATGAAAGCAGTAATTCAAATAAGTAGGAAAAAGATGGATTTTTTTTAATGTGGTATTGAAATAACTGGATAGCTTTATAGAATATAGATAAAATTGGATCCATTTTTCACACCATACAGTAGGATAAACTCCAAATGGGTCAAATGTCTAAACAGAAGTGATGGTACCATAGAAGTACTGGAAGAAAGCTAAGAATTCCTCTACATCTGCAGGTAGAAAAAAACTTTCCTTACTGTGACTAAAAATTCAGAAATGATGAGAAAATACTGAGATATTTGATCTCATCTAAATAAAACTTTTTCATGAGAAAAAAAACATAAAAGCAAGGATAAGAAACCCAGAAAACTAGGAAAAATTTTGCAACCTATATCATAGATAAAATGTTGGTATCCTTAATATATAAAGAGTTTCTAAAAATAGAGAAGAAAACCAACAATGTTAGAGAAGAGTAGTAGGCTGAAATAGACAATTCCCAGAGAAAGAAATGCAAATGAACTTTAATAGATGAAAGATTCCTAGCCTGACTCATAACAGGAAAAAAACACAAATTAAAATCTATTGAGGGCCGCCCGTGGCTTAGCGGTTAAGTACACGTGCTCGGCTGCTGGCGGCCCAGGTTCGGATCCCGGGCGCGCACCAATGCACCGCTTCTCCGGCCATGCTGAGGCCGCGTCCCACATACAGCAACTAGAAGGATGTGCAGCTATGACATACAACTATCTACTGGGGCTTTGGGCGGAAAAAAATAAATATAAATAAAATTTTTAAAATCTTTAAAAACATTGCTTACCTACCAGATGAGCAAAACTTCAAAGGTTTAACAGCATGCTCTGTTGTCTAGGCTGTGTGGAAACAAACACTGTCATACATTTCTGGGAAGGGCTTCTAGCCTTCAAAGAGTGAACTACTGATACACACAACAAAATTGATGAACCTGAAAAAATAGTATACTGAGTAAAAGAAGCAAGACATGAAAGAGTACATCTTGTATAATTCTGTTTGTGTAAGATACAAGAACTGGCAAAACTAAGCTATAGTGAGAGAAAGTAGATGAATGATTAACAGGAACCAGGGAATAGGGGATTAACTGCAAAAGAGCACACTTAGGGTTATGAAAGTATTCTATATCTTGATTTATGGTGGTGGTTATATTTGTCAAAACTTGTCAAACTATAAAATGAGTGCATTTAATTTTATATAAATTACACATTAACAAAGTTTTTTTTTTTTTTTCCAGAAAAAAGCTATTAGAAGACTTAAATAGAATAAAGAAAGGAAGACAAGGGAAAGGGAAAGGAAGAGAAGAAGGAAGGAAGGAAGAAACTTGGTTTGTACAAAACAAAACAAGAAAAAAGGATAAAGTAACAAAGATCAGATGAGCCAAGACAAAATAAACAGCAGACAGAAGACTAACTATATCAGAAATTATATTAAATGTAAATGGACTAACTCTACAATTAAAGATAAAGATTATCAGACTGTCTAAAAAAACAAGACCTAACTATATGCTCTTTATAAACATAAAAATAAAATAATGAGAAAAGATATGCCATGAAAACACTAACCACAATGCATCTAGTGTGGCTATATTAATATCAGGTAAGCACACTTTAAAACAGAGGTATTACTAATGACAAAGAAGGACATTTCATGATCTCAAAATAGGTCAATTGAACAGTAAGGAAAAAAATCCTAAATTTTAAATCCACTAATAGTGTAGCTTCAAAATATATACAGCAAAAATTAATAGAACTAAAATAAGAAATAGACAAATTCATAGTCATAGATGGGGAATTTTACACATCTATCTCAGTAGCTGATGAAAAAGAAATCAGAAAATATAGTGTATAAGAGATTTGAAGAACACAATTAAGCAACTTGACCTGGTTGACCAATATACAATGCTATATTCAACAACCGCAGAATACATACTCTCTTCAAGTACCATGGAGCATTTAGCAAAATAGACCATATGCTAAACATAAAGCAATTCTCAACAAATTTCAAGGAATTGGAATCATAGAGAGTATTTTCTGACCACTGTGAAAATAAATTGGAAATCAATAACAAAAAAATAATTAGAAAGTACCCAAATATTTGGAAATTAAGCAATGCACTTCTAAATAACCCACCTATCAAAAAAAAGAAATCATAATGAAAATGAAAAATATTTTGAATGGAAAGTGAAAATATGGCATAGCAAAATTGGTGGGCTAGAGTTAAAAATAATTATAGAAAAAATTACAGTTTTAAATACATATATTTAAAAGAATGAAAGATTGAGAATCAAGAAGCTAGAAAAAAAGAACCCAAATTAAACCCAAAGAAAAGAGAAAGAAGAAAATAATAAAGATAAAAGCAGAAATTAATGAAACAGAAAGCAGATAGAAAACAGAGAAAATCAACAAAGCCAAAAGTTGATCCTTTGAGAAGACGAATATAATTCGCAAGACCCTAGTGAGACTAAGTAAGATAAAAAGAGGGGAAATATAAACTACCAATATCAGAAATAAAAAGGGGAACATCACTAGAGATCCTACAGATATTAAAAGATAATAAGAGAGGGGCCGGCCTGGTGGCATAATGGTTAAAGTTTGGCATGCTCCACTTCAGTGGCCCAGGGTTCACGGGTTCGGATTCTGGGCGCAGACTTATACAACTCATCAAGCCATGCTGTGGCAGCAACCCACGTCATACAAAATAGAAGAAGATTGGCACAGATATTAGCTCAGGGCCAATCTTCCTCACCAAAAGAAAAAAAAAAGATAATAAGAAAATATTATGAATAATTTTGTGCCAGTAATTTTGATAATTTAGATTAAATGGACAAGTTCCTTGAAAAAGACAAGTTACTAAAATTTACACAAGGAAATGGAAAATCTGAATAGTCCTATATCTGATAAAGAATTCAAATATATCATTTAAATCCCTCCCACTCCAAGAAGTAAGAAATATCACCAATCTAATAAAAATTATTTCACAGAAAAAAAGAAAAAAATGAACATTTCCCAACTGATTTAATGAGGCTGGTGTAATACCACCAAAATTTATAAGGACATTACAAGGAAAGCAAAATACAGGCAAATATATCACATGAATGTAGATGCAGTAATCCTAAACGAACAAACAAAAAATCAAACGAAAACCATCGATATGGAAAAAACAATAATCATGACCAACAGATGTTTATTCCAGGAAGACAAGGTTGGTTTTAAGTTCAAAAACCAACATAATTCACTACATTAGCAGAATGAAGGAAAACCATATGATCATCTCAATAGATGCAGAAAAATCATTTGACAAAATCCGAGACTCTTCTTGATAAAAACACTCAGAAAACTAGGAATAGAAGAGAATTTTCATATTCAGATAAAGATATCTGTAAAAAGTCCCACTGCTATCATCATATTTAACGGCCTAATAGTGAACTCTTTCCCCCTGAGATTGTAAACATAACAAGGATATCCACCACCACCAGTTCTTTTCAATATTGCAATAGAGATCAACAAATGTCCCCAAGGCATATGAGCAGCAATTAAACCCTAGGGACAACACTTACTTTCCTGTGAACTTAGCTATTCAGAAGTGAGAAACATTTCCATGAGTTCTATCTGAGTTTTCTTTCTTACAGATTATCTAATTCATCATATTGTTGTAAAGAGCTCTGAGTGCTCATCTGGACAGTTCTGTGTGGTCACCTTCTGGTAATCAGCTGTTCCACCTGAGATTGACCGTCCACCTTAGGGGAGGAGGCTGTGGGGGAGAACCATCCTTCAGAACTCAAACTGACTGAAAGGGAAGGAGAAAGAAGCTGAAATCTCCTAGCATGTTAGAGCACCTACTGTACCTCGTTTTGATCCAGGAGACTCTGTTTCAGAGGCAGTCAGTCTCTCGATAGATAAATTCGGTTCTGGTCGTCATTCCAGTCGGCTCTAATCCTCCTCTTTTCTGCCACTGGGCACCTCCCTTGGAAGCTCACTCGCTTCCAAGGAGACTGGGTCTCCGAGCCTGAGGTGCTCAGAATCCAAAGGGCGCCACAGGCGGTGACCATTGCTCCTTGAGAGATCCAGTTTGGTGGAAACCCGAGCTTGGTCCAACGCTGGGATGCGCCTTTTGGGAACCATCCCTAAACTGGGGCAGTGTGGCGGGCGACTCCAGGAAATGAGTGTATGAGGGGTCTAGTTTATACGGGTGAGGCACTCAGATCTGAGTTCAAGTGAAGCTGTAATGCTCAGCTCCTGGGGAGGGCGTGGCTGCCACTGCAAAGAACCTCAGGCTCTATACCTGGCATTAGCTGTCTCTGAGACCAGGAAGGTGCACAGCGTGTGTGTACTTCTCCAGGAAAGATAGTCCCAGATTTCTCAGTCCCCGAGGAGGCGGATGAAGAACACTTCTTTTTCAGCCATATCCTGCGAAAGCCCTCCCGGTAGACTAGGCCCACGGAACGAGGCTCAGTCTCTCCAACCCCGAGCAAACCCCAAAATCCTCAGTACCTCTCCCTGCACTTTCCAGCTTCTGTACCATTTACATTCATGGACGCCTTCAAACTTCAAGGTGGCCCATTGGGGCAGAGGAAAGAAACGAAGAGAGGAGCTCCACTTACTTTGCCCGGGGGGTCTAAAAGGCCCTGAGCTGTGGGGGTCATTGCTCTGGCCCAGATCCCAGGGCTTGAGGAAATGCTGAGAAGTAGCGTTAGCCTGGGATGACTTGACCTAGGAGTGGGCAGATGGTCCCTGTGACCAGCTCAAGCGGCAAGAACAAGTGTGCTGAGGCACAGGTAAGCACTTTGAAAGAGGATGCTGCAAAGTCTGTTTCCTGGGCCTCTTCCAGGTAAGACTGGGGAATTTTTATTTCCTATGGAGGTGTGTTTGATGTTTGTACTTGGGGTGTGGTCTCTAGAGGCTCCTTATGTAGCTTAGAGTGGGACTGGGAGTAACCCCCACATTCACTGAGGTCCTTCTGGCCTTTGTCAGTTTGCCCATGCTGGCCCTGAAAAGATTGACCATAAGCGATGGGAAGAGCATGTGCCCCACAGTCAGGAACCAGGACTCTCAGTGGGTCCTGGGTTTTCTGTGAGATTCTTTGGGAGGGGCTCCTAGCAAAGATTGGCATGATAATTTCCTCTAATGGCTCTTGTGATCTTCTGTTTTGATAATTATGTTTAGGAGAAACACTTACTTGGCCAAGTGATGCAACCCAGAACATTAATTCTTTTAAAGAAGGTACCTTGAGGAAAGCTCCTCTCCACTGGACTCTTAACCTCAGAGACTCACAGTCCTTCCTCGTCTTCATCCTGCAAATCAGTCACTGCCTAGAAAGCCTGCAACATTTCCACCTGTGTCACCCTGGCCTCCTGTTAGCCAATAGCTAATGGGGTGTGGAGGGGTGAAGAGCAACTCTATGCCCAGCAACGTAGGCTCCAAGGTCTTCAGCTGGTGTGCAGGGACCTTCAGGCCTGAGCAAGTGCTCCCAGAAAAAGCGTATGGAAACTGATTTCATTCTTAGAAAACTCCTCAGTCTGAAATCTGCTTGTGCTGATGGTCCAAGTGCTTTCTCAGACCCCTAAAATAAAAGCCACTCTGTTAGACCAGTGGGCTTCCAGAGGCCTAGGAGTAGGAAGTGCTAGAGAAACCTAGCAGATAAATTGAGTTTTGGTCTAGAGGGCTCTGGGAAGATGGAGGAGTAGGAAACACCAGGAATCTGTCTCCCAGGCTAGAGACAGTTGCCCTGGCAGAATCTGACTGGTGTAACTATTTTGGAATTCTATTGACTCCAGTTAGATTATATAATGACTTTCTTTGTTTTTGTTACAGATTTTGACTTAAAATCTATTTTGTCTAATATAAATATAGCTACCTTTGCTCTCTTGGTTTCCCTTTGCATGGAATATCTTTTTCAATCCCTTCTTTTTTATTTTTTTTATGTTTATTTATTTTTCCCCCAAAGCCCCAGTAGATAGTTGTATGTCATAGCTGCACATCCTTCTAGTTGCTGTATGTGGGACGCGGCCTCAGCATGGCCGGAGAAGTGGTGTGTCGGTGTGCGCCCAGGATCCGAACCCGGGCTGCCAGTAGCGGAGCACGCACACTTAACCGCTAAGCCATGGGGCCGGCCCCAATCCCTTCTTTTTAAGCCTCGGTGTGTCCTTGTAGCTGGACTGAGACTCTTGCAGGCAGCATATAGTTGGGTCTTGTTTTTTATCCGTTAAGCCACTCTATGCCTTTTTTTTTCTTTTTTTCTGAGGAAGATTTGCCATGAGCTAACATCTGTTGCCAATCCTCTTCCTTTTTCGCTTGAGGAAGATCAGCCCTGAGCTAACATCTGTGCCAATCTTCCTCTATTTTGTATGTGGGTCACTGCCACAGCATGGCCGATGAGTGGTGTAGGTCCACACCTGGGATCCGAACCTGAAAACACGGGCCACCAAAGCGGAATGCACCGAACCTAACCAGTATGCCACAGGGCCTGCCACAAGCCACTCTATGCCTTTTGATTAGAGAATTTAATCAAATACATTTAAAGTAAATATTGATAAGTAAGGACTTAGAAATGCCATCTTATTGTTTTCTGGCTGTTTTGTAGTTTCCTTGTTCCTTTCTTCCTCTCTCGCTGCCTTCCTTTGTGAACTGATGATTTTCCATAGTGGTGTGCTTTGATTCCCTTCTCTTTATCCTTCGTGTATTTACTGTAGGTTTTTGCTTTGTGATTACCATAAGGCTTACATAAAATATCTTATAGATATAACAGTGTATTTTAAGCTGATAACTTTGAATGCATATATGATATTGTGATTTGTAATAAAAAATTTATATTTGGTCTTTGTCCCCATTTCTGGCCAAGCTCCTAAAATCTTAGGAGTTTCCTGTGATGAGAGGAATAAAGGTGTCTCTTGCTATATTAATGAAGTGACTTTTGGACCGCACCTAAAGATGGGGGCTGGTTGGCAGGAGAACCAACCATGTGATTAGAGGATTGGAACTTTCCAGTCCCACCCCCTTGACCTTAAGGGAGGGGGAGGGGTTGGAGGTTGAATCAATCACCAGTGGCCAATGATCTAATCAATCATGCCTGTGTAATAAAGCCTCCCTAAAAACCCAAAAGGACAGCTTCAGAGAGCTTCTGGGTTGATGAACACATGGAAGTTTGGAGAGAGTGGTACACTCAGAGAGGGCATGGAAGCTCCACTCACTTTCCCAAATATCTTGCCCCAAGCATCTCTTCCATCTGGCTGTTCCTGAGTTGTATCTTTTTGTAATAAACCAGTAATCTAATAAGTAAAATGCTTCTGAGTTTTGTGAGCTGCTCTAGCAAATTAATTGAACACAAGGAGAGGGTTGTTGGAACCTCCAATCTATATACTGGGTGGAGCGCAGCAGTCTTGTAGGACTGAGCCCTTAATCTGTGGGATCTAATGCTTCCTCCAGGCAGATAGTGTCAAAATTGAATTGAACTGTAGGACACCTAGCTGGTGTTGGAGAATTGCTTGGTGGTGTGGAAAAAAAAAAAACACACATTGGAATTGTCATTGGAATTGTAGCACACAAATACTCTGCCTTTGTCAAATGACAAAACTAAAACAATTTAGTAATGAGTTTGATGTCCTTTACTCAAGGGAAAGCAGTTCATGGATTGGGGGAGTACAGTGCCTCACAAGCAGTGGAGCACTCTTCCTGAGGGATTTTGAGCATGAGCTAGTTTTAGAGTGTTAGAAGAGGCAATATGGAAACAGGGCATGATTGGCTAGGAGGTTGGGGATTTCCTTATAAAGCTAGCGGGTCCTATTTTCTAGGGTAAGGTAAGCTGGCTACAGCTGAGTTGGAAGATTGTGATTGGTGTTAGGTTTCCTTGGCAGGTGTTTCCTGGTAAGCACAAGCTGACCTAGCTTTAGATTTGTGATGTGGCCAGGCCACTGGGGCGGTGGGGGGGGGGGGCTCCATTTTTGGGGTCCTGATATATGAATTAACTTTATCACCTTTTAATCCCCTCCCCCCACATATGTTTTGATGTCACAATTTACGTCTTTTTATATTGTGTATCCATTAATAAATTAATGTAGCTATTGTTATTGTTAATACTTTTGTCCTTTAACTTTTACACTAGAGTTAAATGGTTAACACATCACCATGTTACAGTATTAGAGTATTCTGGATTTAATTAAATACTTACCTTTATCAGTGTGTTGTATTAGTCCTATCTGCCACTCTCTCAGCTGCTCCCCACCCCCTAGTTGCATGGCATGCCTCAGTATTCTGGATGGGGTGAGAAAGAAGTGGGTCTCTTTGGCAGCATCCCACATAGCTGGGGAAGCCAAGCACTCAATCAAACATTCTCAGTTTCCCCAAGGGAGAAATCACAGGCCAAGAAGTTCTCTGTGCCAAGCTGTGCTGCCTTGGGAAAAGAGTGATGTGGGTAAAGAGAATCTCTTCCTCTTATCTTCTTCAGTGCATTCAATCTCAGATTTTCTTTGCTCCAGCAATATGCATGAACTTCTGCACTGGACTCTTGGACTTCCACAAAGGCCTTCTTGCCCATGGGTGATTGTCTAAATGAGTGTTCTCTGGGAGAAAGATGGTAGAAAACTCTTATTCTGCCACGATGATGGCATCACTCTCCTCAATGGATTTTAGAAGATAGATATCATACAAAGTATCTTCTCTGACCATATTGGGATGAAGTTAGAAGTCAATAATAGGGGTAAAACTGGAAAATTAACAAATTTGTGAAAATTAAACAACATAGTCTGAAACAACCATTGGATCAAAGAAAAAAATCACAAGGAAAATTAGAAAATACTTAGAAACAAATGAAAACAAAAACACAACATACCTAAATTTATGGGATGTAGCAAAAACAGTGCTAAGGGGAAAATTTATAGCTATAAGTGCTTCCATTAAAAAACAAGAAAAATCTTAAATTAACCTAACTTCACAACTTAAGGAACTAAAAAAAGAAGAAAAAACTAAACCTAAATAGAAGAAGAAAGGAAATGATAAAGACTAGAGCAGAGATAAGTGAAATAGAGAATAGAAAAACAATAGAGAAAATCAACAAAACCAAAAGTTAGTTCTTTGAAAAGATCAACAAAATTGACAAACTTTTAGCTAAATGGACTAAGAAAAAAAGAGAGAAGATTCACATTACTAAAATCAGAAATGAAAGTGATGACATTGCTACCAATTCTACAGAAATAAAATGGATAAGATAGTACTATAAACAACTGTATGTATTGGATACAATTGGATAGCCTAGATGAAATGGACAAATACTTAAAAAAACAAAACCTACCAAGACTAAATCATGAAGAAATAGAAAATCTGAATAGACCTATAACTAGTAAGAAGACTGATTAATAACCAAAAATCTCCCAACCAAGAAAAACCCTGGTCCTGATGGCTTCGCTGGTGAATTCTCTCAACCATTTAAAGAACAAACACCGTTTCTTCTCAAACTTTTCCAAAAAACTGAAGAGAAAGGAATACTTCCTAACTCATTTTATGAGTCCAGCATTATCCTGATAGCAAAGCCAAAAAAAAAAAAAAAAAACCCAAAACTGCAGACCTATATTCTTTATGAATATTAATGCAAAAATCCTCAGCAAAATTTTAGCAAACTGAACTCAGCAGCATATTAAAAGGATTATACACTATGACAAAGAGGGATTTATTGCAAGGATGTAATGACAGTTCAACATACAAAAATTGATCAATGTAATATACCACATTAACAGAATGAAGGGGGAAAACCCCACCTGATCATCTCAATTGATGTAGAAAAAGCATTAGACAAAATGCAATGCACTTTCATGATGAAAACACTCAACAAACTAGGAACAGAAGGAAACTACCTCAACATAATAAAAGCCATATATGAAAAGCCTGCAGCAAACATCATACTGGTGAAAGATTGAAAGATTGAAAGCTTTATCTCTAAGATCAAGAACAAGGCAAGGAAGCCTGCTTTCACTACTTTTATTCAACATAGTACTAGAAATTCTAACCAGAGCAATTAGGCAAGAAAAAGAAATAAAAGGCAAACTAGAGGGGCTGGTCCAGTGGCTCAAGCTGTTAAGTGTGTGAGCTCCGCTTCAGTGGCCCAGGGTTCGCAGGTTCGGATCCCAGGTGCACACCGATGCACCGCTTGTCAAGCCATGCTGTGGCAGCATCCCATATAAAGCAGAGGAAGATGGGCATGGATGTTAGCTCAGGGCCCATCTTCCTGAGCAAAAAAGAGGAGGATTGGGATCAGATGTTAGCTCAGGGCTGATCTTCCTCACCAAAACAAAAGAAAAAAGGCAAACTGGAAAGGAAGAAGTAAAATTGTCTCTGTTCACAGATGGTATATGATTTTATATATAGAAAACCCTAAGGAAATTACAATAAACAGTTCTATCTACAATAGAATCAAAAAGAATAAAATATTCATGAACTAACTTAACTAAGGAGGTAAAAGACTTGTACAATGAAAACTACAAAACATCACTGAGAGAAATTAAGATACAAATAAATGGAAACACATCCTGTGTTCATGGATTAGAAGACTTAATATTGCTAAGATGTCAATACTACCCAACCAATCTACAGATTTAATGTAATTTCTATCAAAATCTCAATTATGTTTTTTGCAGAAATGGAAAACCTGTCCTAAAATTCGTATGGCATCTCAAGGGACCCTGATTAGCCAAAACGGTCTTGAAAAAGAAGAACAAAAGTGGAGGACTCACATTTCCTGGTTTCAAAACTTACCACAAAGCTACGATAATCAACAAAATGTGGTACTGTCATAAAGACAGACATATAGACCAATAGAATAGAATAGAAAGCTCAGAAATAATCCCTCACATACATGGTCAAATGATTTTTGACAAGGGTGAGAAGACTATTCAATGGGGAAAGGTCAGTCTTTTCAACAATGGAGCTGGGAAAATTGAATATCCACATGCAAAAGAATGAAGTTGGACCCTTACCTGACATCAGACACAAAAAATTAATTCAAAAGAATCAAAGACCTAAATGTAAGACCTAAAACTATAAAACTCTTAGAATAAAACAGTGCAAAAACTTCACAGATTTAGCAATGATTTCTTGGATATGACACCAATGGCCCAAACAACAACAAAAAAAATAGACAAATTGGACTTGATGAAAATTTAAAAATTTTATGCATCAAAAGACACTATCAACAGAGTAAAAAGGCAACCACTGAATGGGAGAAAATATTTGCAAATCATATATCTGACAAGGGATTAATATCCAGAATAGAGAACACCTAAAATAATACAAAAATAAACAACCCAATTCAAAAATGAGCAAAGGTCTTAAATAGACATTTCTCCAAAGAAGATATACAAATAGCCAACAAGCACATAAAAAATGCTCAATACCACTAATCATTAGGGAAAGGCAAATCAAAACTACAGGAAGATACCACCCCACACCCATTAGGATGACTACTATCAAAAAAGAAAGAAAAAAAAACAAAAAATATTAGTGTTGGTGAGGGTGTGGAGAAATTGGAACACTTATGCACTGTTGGTGGGAATGTAACATGGTACAGCCACTATGGAAAACAATTCCTCAAAAAATTAAAAGTAGAATTACCATATGATCCAGAAATTTCACTACTGTGTGTATACCCAGAAGAATTGAAAACAGGTACTCATAGAGATTTTTGTATACCCATGTTTATTATTCACAATAGCTAAAACGTGGAATAAACCCAAGTATTCAATGGATGAATGGATAAGTGAAATGTGGTATATACATACAATGGAATATTGTTCAGCCTTAAAAAGGAAGGAAATTCTGACATATGCTACAACATGGATAAAGATAAACCTTGAGGACATTATGCTAAGTGAAATAAGCCAGACTCAAAAAGACAAATACTGTATGATTCCACTTATATGAGATTCTTGGAGTAGTCAAAAATATAGAAACAGAAAGTAGAATGGTGGTTGCCAGGGTCTAGGAGGAGTGGGGAATAGGGAGTTATTGTTTAATGGGTATAAAGTTTCAATTTTACAAGATGAAAAGACTTATGGAGGTGGATGGTGGGGATTTTTTCACAACATTATGAATATATTTAATACCACTGAACTGTACAATTAAAAACACTTCAGGTGCCAACTGCAAGCCCAGGTTATCACCTATGCTTCTGATCAATCGGTTATAGATCAGAAGATCCCATGACCTTCTCCTGGAGTTTGATTAATTTGCTAGAGCCACTCATAGAACTCAGAGAAACATTTTACTTACTAGTGTGAGGGATCAGAATTGGCCACCCCAAAATATGTCTCTCTGGCTTGATTATTTTTAAAGACAAAAGACTCTGAAAGAAACTTTGACCTTTCCCCTAAATGCCTAAAAGAATTTAAGATAGAAACACCTGTTCCAGGAAGAAGCTATCACCAGAGATAATTCTAGATAGGTAATAGGAAGGCATCCAGCAAGGGCCATTTTATCTAAAGATCTCTTTCACGTCCCATTCTCTGTAGATGGCCAAGCAAACATTTGTTTACCAAACATTTGCTTTTCCATTTCCATGTAAATTGCCTTCCTCCCCTTTGAAGTCTCAAATAACTACCCCCAACATCCTCTTTTGTCTTTAGCTAAAGGTGGTATTTAAGGTGGTGGCTTCCACCATTCTGGCGAGTTACTCAATTTTCCTGGGTTTCTCTCATGTATATATGTTATTAAATTTGTTTTATTTTCTCCTATTATTCTGTCTCATGTCAATTTAATTCTTAGACCAGCCAGAAGGACCCAGAGGGTAGAATTATTGTCTTCCTCCCCAACACTAGATTAACAGTTTATTATAAAAAATATAATTCAGGAACAACCAGATGGAAGAGATTCGAGGGGCAAGGTATGGGGAAAGGCATGGAGCTTCCATGTCCTCCCCAAGTGCCACTCTCCACACATCTCCACATGTTCATCAACCCAGAAGCTCTTTGAACCCTGTTCTTTTTGTGTTTTTATGGAGGCTTCATTATGTAGGCGTGATTGATTAAATGATTGGCCATTAGTGATTGAACTCAATCTCCAGTCTCTCTCCCTTCCCTGGAGATCAGCAGGTGGGATGGGGCATGGGGCTGAAAGTTCCAACCCTCTAATCACATGGCTGGTTCCACTGGCAACCAGCCCCTATCCTTAGGTGCTTTCCAAAGTGGCCTCATTAACACAACAAAAGACATCTTTATCACTCACGTCATTTAGCAAATTCCAAGAGTTTTAGGAGCTCTGTGCCAGAAATTGGAACAAAGACCAAATAATGTATTTCTCATTATAAATCACAATATCACACAGCTGAAATGCATTTTTCAAAGTTTTCACTTCCCCTGGGGAAATTGTTACTGAAAAACTGTATTTCAGAGCTTAGGTTAAAATACTGCATTTGGATCAATCCATGACTAAGCAAGACAATATTTTTTTAAGCCTGGCCCTTCCTCTATCTTGGCAGGATTTGAAGATCTCTAATTAACTGGAGTGTTAAAAACTGTACAGAAATTATAGTTTTTGAAGGAGAGAGCCAAAAGCCTTCTATCAAAAGGCCTATTGTGAGAGAAAGTAGAAAGAAAATGAAATGGTTCCTAGCCTGCTGTATATTAGGATATTATCAGAGAGAACTATGGCACTTGTCCTTGGGGAACCAAGAAGTCCAGGTAGGAGAATATCCAAATGGGAATTTTGCTTAGTGATCTGGCAGTAATGTAATGTGATGGTTAATTTCATGTGTCAACTTGACTGGGCTAAGGGATGCCCAGATACCTGGTAAAACATTATTTCTGGTGTGTCCTGTGGAAAAAAAATGAAATCAAAAAGACCCCTGAGAACAAGATGGGCTCTGTGTAGCTACCCAGGACCTAAAAACAAAACAGAGTCAAGGCACCAGGATGAGACCAGGATGTAGTCATATACTCTGTTCTCAGAAAAACCAGAGAATACACTCTTAAGCTTTTGACTCTGCCAGAGCTCCTGATTTTACAAAAGTCCGTAACAGCCAACTGGACCTAACCAATAAAACTGTGACCTGCACCAACCAATCAGGACTAATCAGGCTTGCATCCCTCATTTGCATAAGCAGACCTGACTGGGAAACTCACAGGAACCTTTTCTCTCAAAAACAGCCACCTTGTGTTGTTCTGCTTAGCGGTCCTTCTGTTGTTTGCTGCCCAAGGCCATGTCTCCTCAGTTTGCAAACTGTATGAGCAACAAACCTTTCCTAACTAAATTCTTGTATTCCAGAGACTTTTGTTCACAGTCCTTACAGATGTCTATGACAGAGATTAGCATTTGAATCCATAGACTGAGTAAAGAAGATAGCCTTCACCAGTGGTGGTGAGCATCATCCAGTCCTCTGAAGGCCTGAGTAGAACGAAAGTCAGAGGAAGGGTGAATTCGCACTCTCTGCCTGAGCTGAGACATCCATCTTCTCCTGCCCTCAGACATTGGCATTCCTGGTTTTTGAGCCTTTGGACTTAGATACCAGCTTTACTAGTTCTCCAGTTTGCAGACTGCAGATTGTAGGATCTCTTGGCCTCCATTATGGTGTGAGCCATTTCCTATAATAAATCTCCTCTATCTATCTATCTATCTATCTATCTATCTATCTATCTATCTATCCTATTGGTTCTGTTTCTCTGGAGAACCCGGCCTAATATATGTATATTCTACATTTGGAAATCTACACTGAGGGGGAGAAGAATATGCCACCCCAGAATATGCCACTTTGGCTTGGGGATTATTTCAAGCTAAAGACAGTTGGGGCCCAGTAGACTCAGGAAGAGCATTTTACTTCTCCTTTGACTACCTAGAAGAATTTTGATAGGGTGCCTATACCAGGTAAAGAGCTATCTATTATCAGAGATACCTTTTTATATCAGAAAGACTTATCTGCATGGCATGGGAAACATCTGTTTACCAAACATTTGCTCTTCTCGTGTTCCTGTGAATTTTCTTCCTCCTCTTTGAAGTCCCAGACCCCTATCCCCCTTCTCCTTAGCTCAGGATTGTATATAAGCCTCAATTACTTGACTGCCAGGGAGTGTCGTAGTTTTATGGGGCTTCCAAACATATGAAATTTATTTTTATACTGTTAGTCTGTTTTATGTCAATTTAATTATTAGACCAGCCAAAGAACCTAGAAGGGAAGAAGGGAGATGTTTTCTGCCCCTACAATACCAAGAAAATTATCTCAAACAGAGAATCCTGTTTGAATGAAGATGATCATTATAACACTATTTATATAGCTTTCCCAGAAGCAAACAAGAGATAATTTTGAAAGTTTGACTGTAAACCTAATTGTAAGATTGTGTTCTAAAGACATCAACACACAAATATGATAAAAAAAAAAAAAAACAAAAGAAAACTTGAGACAAAAAATGAGATGTATTCTATGAATCGTTAAACTTGAATTCCATAATAATATTACCAATTTGTCTAAATCTAAAAATCAACATTTATGCAATTCCACCATAGGCTTTTTACAAAATATAGTAGTCCACAGACTTCTTTTTTTTTCTGCCATATTTGTTAAGACACATGATTCTCTAGAGCAATGGATGTGCTCAAAAGAAAATATAGTCAGGCCTTTCAAGACCAAACTGATTGTAATGAAAGACACAAAGACAATATATAAATTACCCAAAGATACTAACGTGTAGGAAACTTCCAGTTTTGTAGCAGAAAATTATATATTTACCCATTATTTCACAGTAAATCCTAAATTTCATAAATAATTAAATAGATTAAAGTAAAAGAGAAAACACTTTACACCAGCAGAAAATTTCTCAACTCAACTTCTCAACTTCTCCAGGTATATCCAGCCAATAATCCAGCATGGATTTAGGGCCCATGGTGTGCCTAACTGTGTCTTAGGGGTTAGGATTCTGGAGAAGAATAAGACAGGGAGCCTACCCTCCAGAAATCCAGAGTCCTTCTCATAAAATGATTAAAAAAAAGGAGAAGAAACTGAGAGGTGGATACTGATCTGAGGGATGAGTATAAATGCTGGAGAGGCTCAGATGTGGAGTCCATCATGGTCCAGAACATTTGGATAAGGATCCCCAGTGAAGGTAGTCTGGAGCAGGCCTGGGGTGGGATGATTTGGAGACAGGCAAAAAGTAGGAAGCCAGGTATTCCTGTGAGAAGTCTTACTGGCCTCCATCTCCTGCAGACCCAGATAATTGTCTGTTCCCTATCTCGCACTCAAAATGCTGGTCTTCAAAACCACAGAAAAATAAACTTTCTGTGCCCCTGAGACCGGTGGACAGTTAGCCGTTAATGATTAGGTAGCTAGTAACTCAAGGTTTTTTGCAAGTATTAATTATAGCTTTTAGTTGTTTGCCAGCTCATTGTTCATTGTGCTGCTTAGGCAATATATTATTTGACTCACACTAGGTTCCTACAGATAACATCTCCCTGGCACCTGGGTCACCATGGTAATGGATGTTTCACTTGTTTTTCAGGAACTAGGAGTCCAGTTCAGGCCAGTCAAGACCACCAGTCCACCAACTGGGCCTGCGCAGGTGCCTGACAGGTGAACTCCTGATGTCGGGGAATTAAAAACTCCACCCTCAGATCATGCCTGCACTACCATTTTGTGGATGTGTGTCCTATGAAAAGCCATGGAGCTTGACTACACTTGCACAGATCATCAAAATACCTCACTCCTCCTTGCCTGCAATCATCTATCCCCACACTTCAGACCACCTTGCCCCTTACCACATAAATATCCCTAGTCCCCATTTTCAAAGAGGTGGATTTGAGATTTGCTCTCCTGTCTCCTCACTTGGGTGCCTTGTGAATAAACCCTTTCTCTGCTGCAAACTCATCATCGTGGTGATTGGCTTTATCGTACAACAGGCAAAACGAATCTGTTGGTAACACTCCCAGCCACCTACAAATACCCCTCTGAAGACCAAAAGATATTTCAAGTTGTTGGGAGAAAATGAGCTGAATATGATGGCCCAAGATACAGTATGATAGACGAGGTTGGTCACTCTGAGAAGTAGACAGTTTCCACAAATGACTTCAAAGAATTGCTCAGATTATGTTCCACAATGATTAAAATTATTTTGGGACTCAGAAGCAAAGGCCAGATGGTTCGCTTCTTGTGTCCTCTGAAAGCATTGACCTATAAAACCAAGAAGAGAGGGGCCAGGGCTTCCCCACTGCATCAGCAAGCTACCGCCATGAGGCTTCATGTCATCATCATTGTCCTTCATCATCATTGTTGGGGAATTAGGGCTTGTGAAGGACGTTTTCTATATAACTGAAGTTAATCCTTCAAGTGCTAGGAGTTTTTCTTTGTGTTTTAGAAACTTACCCAAATCTTCCAAAAATAAACTACACACTTCCCCTGTACTATTAAATTAGAATGTCCTTAAAATAACTTTAATCTTCTTTGATGAGCATGTTCACTTAAAGATAACATGAATTATTATGTTCTGCTGTCCTACAGGTGACATCCTCAGGATTTGAGATTTGTGGGATTGATATTCCCCACCCTAAATGATCCCAGACTACTGTTTTTGGTTTCTTCCATCTATTTTTTTTTTTTTTTAAAGATTTTATTTATTTTTTGCCCCCAAAGCCCCAGTAGATAGTTGTATGTCACAGCTGCACATCCTTCTAGTTGCTGTATGTGGGACTCGGCCCCAGGCTGGACAGAGAAGTGGTGCCTCAATGCGCACCCGGGATCCGAACCCGGGCCGCCAGCATCGCAGCGCGTGCACTTAACCACCAAGCCACAGGGCCGGCCCCCATCTATTTTTTATAATTATCTTTTCCTTTTTCTGTATCAGATTGTCAGATGTCATTTCTGGATGTTGGTATGGTTATCTCTAATAATAATTCAATCTACTATTTGCTTCTTCCATCTTACTGTTTTCGGAAGCATGACATAAGAACGTTTATGAAAATCATTTGCCAAGCAAGAGTAAGAAGGCTTCAAATTAGGACTTAAGTAGCTCTCTGAGTGTTATTCACAAACTTTAAAGAATGGATTTTGTTACATATACTTTCCTTTACCTTCCTGCTTGGCACTCAGTGTTCCATGTAAGACCAGTAGCTTGAGAAGAATTTTGATAAAACTTGCAGTGAACATGATTATGGAGACAATAAGTTCCGGAATATTAACTGGTTCTCTGCCCTAGACTGCAATTTCTGACCCTCAACACTGATCACATTTCCTTTTTTTACATGCTTATGGAACTGTTTCTTTACTTCACAAAACTTAACTGTAATGATATATCAATTTGTGATTATTTGATTGATGTTTGCATTCCCCAATAGACTGTAAATCCCAGTAAAGTGGGGACCATGACTGGTTTTGCTCACCATTACACCCCTAGCACCTTGTCTACGAGGTGTTCAATAATTTTGTAATGAATGACTGAAGGAATACATGGCAAGTCCAGATTCCAGATTTCTGGTTCTGCAGGCACTGTCTTGTGATGAGATACTCTCACACTGCCCCTCAGGATGAGTCCTAGAGGGACAGTCCATTTGACAGAGCACTACACCTCCTCAGAGTCTCCTCAGAAGACATTTGGAAGAGGATCCTCAACAAGATGACCACGAAGTTCATCCACATTAGACTTCTAATCTATTTAAATGTGAGGAAAGGATAGAAGATGTCAAGATTAGAGGACTGAAGCCAGGTACCTGAGGGTTACTGTAGATATTAAACCAATTGGCTGCTTTTTCTGTTTAACTTGAGGGGTGACTCAGAGGTCTATAATATTTGTGAGCGTATTTTCCAAAGGATTCATGCTTGTTTTGCAGAAGAAAGAGAATGCCTTCACGGTGGGTGCCATCACTGGATGGCTGGCCCTCAGCAGCCATTGAAGCCCAGAAGTCAGATTACCCAGAGGCTTATCAGGAGTGACCTCTTTGTTTCCTCGAAGTTCCTCCTGCCAAGCCTCTTAGCTCTATAAAACCCCTCTGCTTTCTGCTCTTAAGGAGGTGGATTTGAGTGAACCCAGGCTCCTACCTACTCATTTTGGCTAATTCGAATAAATCTTTCTCCATCTCCAGGCACCAATGTCTCAGTGTTTGGCTTGCTGGGCCTCGGGCACACGAACTTGAGATTAAGAGGCTCAGTATCAGGATGGTCCGGAAGAGAACTAGAGGGGAGGCAGTGGCAGGGGTAGTTCTTTGAGCCTCCCCAGGAAATGGCAGGAATGGCTCCTCGGAGAAATGTGATCTCTCTACAGCCATCTAGCCTTTGGAAAAATTGTGAAGGGAAAGAAGTTTTTAATTGAAATCCTACTTCCCTTTCTTTATTCCTTTCTTAAAACCCCACACCCACCACGAACATCATGACCATGCCACTACCTCCAACAAATCAGTGTCATCATGCCTCCCATTCTGTCCTGCCTCAAAGAAAATGTTGGAATAAACTCATTCAGATATAAGTGCAGTTTTAGAAACTTCCTATCACTGTACTCTCCTGCCATCAGGGTTTGCATTTTCCAACTCAGTCTGTTTGGAGGAATGTTTAACTCATAAATTAATTGGTAAAGATTGAACTTCAGGCAAGATGTGGGTGGGGGGTACAATTTAGCGGTCAAAGAGAGTTTCATATGGCTCCTTAAATCCCACCCAGAGGCCCCACTGCTCTGCCAACCCACCTTGGTGCCTGGTTCCTAGGAGCACCAGGAAAATCCAAGTGAGCAAACCCAGTTCCTATATATCATTTTGTAATCAAAATCATCATTTGGGTTCTCTACCTCCCAGGGTGAGGACTAGGGTGAAGCGAAGCAATTTTTCACCTCAGGAGCAAAATTTAAGGGGGCAACAAAAGCTCAGTAATCAAGATAATATTTTACTATAACACTTTAAAATCTAAATTAATGCAAAATCTATAAACAAGATATCAAATTTTTAATAAGCCAAGATCAGTATTGTTGATTTTTTCTTTTGCCTCAGCCTCCAATATGGCTCAACTTAGCACTTCCTTCCATTTTGATGAAACACATAATGAACGTGCAAAGGAAGCACATTTGTGCTGGCTGCATCACTGTGCACTGGGGGAGGATTGTGGGGCAAGCACCCAGGGCTCAGGCTAGGGTCATAGTGGTCCATGAACTAGCAGGAAGCCCTCAAGACACTCACCTGGTGCTGCCCCTCAGGATGAGTCCTGGAGGGACTGTTCTCAAAGCCCAAGAAAGAGGCTCTCAGTGGAGCACAGCAGGGCTGTCCTCTATTGAAACCGTTACTGTTCTGCACACAGAAATATCAGAGCCATTTACAGAGTTTTCTCATTTCCCCAGGCACTCATTCCACCCTGCATACTGAAGACGGGATCCCTGCCATGAAACAGCGAAATCCTTAATTTCCTGTACCACCAAATATCCCTGTCCTGATAAAATCCGTAGACAAACATTATTGATCATTTTCTATCACTCTAGCAGGAAATGCAGGGATGGGGAGGAAAGGGAGATATTTTTCTTTGCTGAGCACTGAGAGAACATGATAAATGGTGACAAGGAATGATCTGTGTTTTTAGAGACTTTTAGTGATTCCTGAGGAACATCCCCACCCCACTATCTCCCAAGGGCTGGGGACAGGAGTGGGGAGGTGGGGATGAGGGTGGGAGAGGAGGCACTTCATCAGTGCTGTTATTCAGGCAGCTGTCAGGGCTCCAGCTCCCCTCTGCTAATGTAGCCAGGGGAAGAATGCCAAAAAAGGAATGCTCCTTAATTTAAGTGAATTGGAAGATATTTTTGGAATGGAAATTAATCCTTTTTAAAAATAAAGGATGGAAGGAGGCCACTCTTGAACAGAGTACTGCTGCTGCATAACAGCTGTGGCCAGCCCAGACACTGCAAACCTGATGATGTTGGGGAAGGCAGACAGGGCTGATCTCAGGCATCCTATAGGTGATAGTTCCCTGCTCCCAGTGCCTCAGCATCACTGTGCCCACCCGCAGTCCCAATATCCATCCTGAGTCATCGTCACAGGCCTTTGGTAAGAAATTGAGGACTAAGTTTCGCAATGATCTCTCACTATTTTTCCGTTTTACCAGAAGATTCTTAGAGGAATCTCTAAAGATAATACATCAAGCATTTGTAATAGGCAATATTCTGTGGCTGGAGACCCTGTAAAACATACCCTCTGGGGGTAATGTCAGATCCTGAGGATGTCCACATACCACACAGTGAGCACAAAACACTTAAATAGCAAAACTCTAAGGTTAGCTAACTGGCTGGCTTCATGCTGGTGTATTTGCATTAAAGATATAGAAAGTGAGAGACTGGAAACACTCAGAGGACAGGGCTTGCCTAGTATATGGGGGCCTTTGCTCTTGATATTCCTCTTTGGAATATTTCCCCCCAAATCTCGCTCAGATTTTCCTCCTGCAGTAGGCAAAATAATGCCCACCCCCACTCCCCACCTCCCCTTATTTCCACATCCTAATTCCCAGAACACGTGAATGTGTTAGGTTTCACAGCAAGAGGAATTAAGGTTCCCAGATAGCTGAGCTTGAGATGGGAAGATTATCCTGGATTATCCCAGTGGACCCAATGTAACCACATGTGTCTTTATAAGTGGAAGCCGGAGGCAAAAGAGAAGAGAGAGAGATGGCAGTGTGAAAAGGAATCAGCCTGACATTGTGGGCAGTCTCCAGAAACTGGAAAAGGCAAGAAAACTGATTGCCTTTTAGGGGAGGCAATCTAGATTGCCTCTAGGGGAGGTGATTCTCCCCTAGAGCCTCTAGAAGGAATGGTACCATGCCAATACCTAGCTTTTAGCCCAGGAAGACCCTTTTGGACCTCTGAGCTCAAAAACCGCAAGATAATAAATTTGTAGTAATTTGTTACAGCAGCCGTAGAAAACTAAAACACCTTCTCATCATTTGATCTAAGCTCAAATATCATCGTCTTAAAGAGACTTTTCTTGACATCCCTCACCTACTAAAGTATCTCCCCATGCCCAGGCGTTCTCTATAACACACTTTTATTTTCATTAGCTTATGATTATCTAAAAATATTTTATCTACGTGTTTATTCCTCTTCCCTCTGTAGAAGAACGTAAGTGGTAGGAAGGTAGGGACTTTGTCACTTTTATTCACCTATGTATCTCCATTGCTTAGGATACCACTACATGATAGGCATTCAATAAATATTTGTTGTATGGATGAGCCTTAAGCTAATGAGGACCATAACACTCTTGCCACTGCCAAATCACAATTAGGGGGCAGCTATTAGAGAGTCCCATACCCAGCAGGTCCTGTGTTGCAAGAAACTGCTCAATAGAAAATGGGATAGAAACAGAAATAGCAAATAGGAACTTTCAAATAGGCAATCAGTTGCTTAATTTTAGGTAGGGGAGGCAGAAAACTTGAATAGTCAGTACTATCCCTGAGCAAGTGCAGACCAGACAGTCCTCTCTGATTGCCAAGAAATAGCCAGTTTGGGAAGATGAGAGAGGGATGAAAAGATAGGTAATCTAAATTAATCACATAAATATTGCTTAATCATCACAATTCTTAAAGGATCACACACAAAAATGCCTCTTAAGGAGGATGACTAACAAATGAATAAAACAGAACAAAATGGTAAGATGATTTTCTTTTTTTATTGACGGGTCAGTTCTCTAATGCAGACTCTGAAGATCATCAGGTTCAGCTAAAGACTGCAGTGCTGATAATCTCTCCAGTTTTCCTAGTCTGAAATAAGCAGAGCTGGTTCCTAAAATGACCCTGTCAAAATTGACTATAGTGGAGCCATTTTAAATGGAGTCCGAGCTGCATTTCCAGAGAAACTGCCTTGCTCTTGTTAACTTGAAAAGCCTCAAAACAAGTTTATTCAGGAACAGCAAAAAGAATTTCAATTTGGGATGTGCATACCATGGCAAACCATAGGCAAATCCAACAAACAAAGAAGAGGAGCTGCCTTTACAGAGCAAAAGGGGGATTAGGAAGGGGCTGTTCTCAACAAAAGTCCATTGGGGGAAGTAACAGTTCAGGGCAGCAACCGCTTCTCATTGCCTGAGCTAGGGGGTTTCTCATTGGCTAGGCTGTTGCCAGGTGGGAGAGGAATCTTCCTTTGGTAGTAAAGTAGTTTTTTGCCTCGTAGGAGATGCAAGCCTCCCCCTCTTCCTGATTGGTGTAATTGATGATGTGCGACAGGGCGTTAGAGCTCCCTCTACAGGCCTTCCCAACTCCAATTTAGTTAAGGTTTCTTTTATTAGTTTCCACACTGTCCTGAACCTTGGACTGAACCAAACCTTTGGACAGAGCCAAACGGGCAATTGGTTTGCAAACAATTGTTTAAGAAGTCAGAAGGAGAATGGACACCCTGATTACAGGCTGAGGATTGTCGACTTTGTGAAGACAGAATCACCAGTCAGTCAACGTGTAGCCAAGACCAGCTCTCTACCTCCAACTCCAATTAAAATTCTTTGCAATACAATCCCCCTTCTTTACCTTAAAGACCCTAACTTTTACTCCCTACTGGGACAGTATTTGGGTTTCCACCTAAATCTGTTCTCCCTGAACTGTAATTCTTTGATCTCAAATAAACATTTTGCCTCTTAAACTGGTTTTGCTTTTCTAGGTTGACAACGCCCTCAGAAAAGGCAGGCCCCCAGAGAGGCAGAATCCTCCTAGCCCAGCGAAGGAGGCTGTGCTGACAGGTCTGCTGTCAACACCCTAGAAGAGGCCTCCAGCCTCGGTTCCCTGCCATGCTGGTGCTCCCACAGACCCGCACCCCAGATCCAAAGCATCGCACCTGCCTGTGCCCCGTGGACTCGGAGCCAGCCAAAGCCAGGAGTAACTATCCCGAGGAACCCAAGGGACCTACGTTCAGCCAGCCAATGGCCATGGGACGGGGGCGGTACCTCGGATATCAGGCCAATGGGATGCGGCGCGGCTGGAGAGCTGCCGGTCCCAGGGCGGCGGGGGTTCGCAGTCCCAGCCCCCCTCCATGTGGGAGCCTCGCTGGGCTGAGGCGAGCGCGGCGGCGCTCGGGGGCGCGCTCTTCCTGCTGCTCTTCGCGCTGGGGGTCCGCCAGGTGCTGAAGCAGAGGCGGCCGACGGGCTTCCCCCCGGGGCCGTCGGGGCTGCCATTTATTAGCAACATCTACTCGCTGGCCGCCTCAGCCGAGCTCCCCCACGTCTACCTGAGAAAGCAGAGCCAGGTGTACGGCGAGGTACAGCCCGACGGGCCGCGGGCAGGGAGGGCCTGGGCTTTCCTCCCGGGTGGGCTGACGGCCGCTCCTGGGCCCGAGCTGTCGGGGCCCCGCCCAGCCGGGAGCCGCACCCGCCCGACGTCCCGCGGGATCCAGGCGGGATCCTCCCGCTTCCGAGGGCGCCGAGGGGTGCTCCCGCGCCTGCGCAGTGGGCGCTCGGGCCACGCCGGCCGCCGTATGGGCCGTGGCGGGCGCTGCCCTCAGCAGAGGGAGCCCTGGGCCGAGGTTCTCCGTGGTTAGGTTAGGTTTCGAGGCACGACTTCTCGGGAAGACAAGGCGTCCGAATTCTGGGACCGAGTTAATGCTTAATAGGAGGTTCTTGGAAGTTTGCATTTGAGGACGGCTGGTCTGGGCGTTGCTGTGAGGACTAGAGAGCGCGGGTGACGGCCTCTGGCCCAGAAGTGGGCTCTGGAGAATGATTGGGAAAGAATGAACGAATTAATAACTAAAATCGGTGCGGAGTCTACAGCGCTGAGGGAGCAGTGTGGTCCTGACTGGCCGGGAGCATCCTCATAGCAAACACAGAATGTGCCTGCTGTGGGCAGCCTCCCTTCCAATGTGGACTCGTTGAATCTCACAACCCCCAGGAGGAAGTACTTCCGGTCTTCCCCATTTTGCAGAGAAATGCTGAGTGACTTGCAGACAGCCACACCCTGCTCACTGGCAGGGGAAAAGACCAGAACACAGGCTTCTGTTTGGAAGTGTCTTGATCTCAGAAGGAGACGGAAGTCTCAAGAGCACTGGTACTGACTGAACTCATCTGTTTTGTTTTGAATGCCTTTATTTACATGCTACAAGCCAGGCTCTGCCACGTGCTGGGGCTGAAGAGGTGAAGAAAGCAGATACAGCCCGATTTTAGGGAGTTACAGTTTAGTGAGAGAGAGAAAATAAATCTAATTATTGATCACACATTGTGGCGAGTGCTTTGAAGGAAAAGTACAGCAGGGCTGTTTGGCAGTTGTGAATTTCAGGTTGGGTCTTAAGTCCTTATTTAAACTGGTTTTCACAAGGATGATTCTGGATTTCTGCAGCTCACTAGTGGTTTATATTGCTAAAGGGAAGCAAGATTTAGATAAAGCAAACATGATTCTTAGATTTTATTTTCCACCCTCCAGTTCTTCAGGAATTGAGTCTATTTCCATAATTTTCATTGAGTATATTTGATCTCTGCTGTGTTGGTACAAAGCATCATAATATTCTAGAGAAATCATGAGATGTGAAAGCATGAGACTAGAAGCTGAGTCTTCTTTTGTCAGATAAAACTTGACATTTACTTCTCTAAATCTTAATCTTTCCTCATGTGTGTAATGAGAATAATAACTGAAAACAGTACAGTGCTATTCAAATTTTCTTGGTCATGAATTATAGAACAGATATATTAGGTCTACAAATTAAAAAGTGTTTTTAAAGCACTGTGTGAAATGGTTTCTGGCAGAATCGGAAATTAAGTTTTTAATATATAAATATTTGAACTGAAAGGAATGCTGTATTTACAATGAACGTGCTTTTTGGGGAGGGGGAAATCTAAGTCTCCTATCATAATAGCTTACAAATTAAATTATAAACCTGCTGGAGGATTGTCGTCTCGGGATAGGTAGATCTGGTTCAATGGATTTAAGAATTTGGCATGAGTAACCAGTTTTATTGCTGGTACAACTATTTGAGGTCACCATGGCTCTTTACAAAGAGGGCTCTTGAACCAGCCTCAGTGGCCTAGAAGTTGAGATGAGCCCATTCCACTTCAGTGGCCTGGGTTCAGTTCCCAGGCACAGACCTACACCACTTGTTTGTCAGTGGCCATGCTGTGATGGTGGCTCACATACAAAATAGAGGAAGATTGGTAACAGATGTTAGCTCAGGGCAAATCTTCCACAGCCAAAAAAAAAAAAAAAAAAATGAGGGCTCTTTGCTACAAATCGAATAGGGTTAAACTGTGTTATTAGGTTGAAGAGAGGCAGAGGAATAAAAGAAAGGAGCAAAAATGAAAAGGACGGGGGCCGGCCCGGTGGCGCAAGCGGTTGGGTGCGCACGCTCCGCTGCGGCGGCCCGGGGTTCGCTGGTTCGGATCCCGGGCGCGCACCGATGCACTGCTTTGGCAAGCCATGGTGTGGCGGCGTCCCATATAATGTGGAGGAGGATGGGCACGGATGTTAGCCCAGGGCCGTCTTCCTCGGCAAAAAAAGAGGAGGATTGGCGGATGTTAGCACAGGGCTGATCTCCTCACACAAAAAAAAAAAAAAAAAAATGAAAAGGATGTCTGCATTGAAGAGTAGACATGGTTTGGCTGACTCTGCCATAAACTTAAGTTGAAAGCCACCAAACATATTAACTCTTTAAGCTATGGCAACAGTTGATCTTTATCCAAGTTGTCTCCCATTTTCTTAGAGGTGTTTCCTGATTCTGACAAAGTCTCAAAGTTAATATGAATTGTTAAAATACTATACCTTTTTTGGAAGTGAGAGGAGACTGTTATCTCCTGTACTCTGTCATCCTCTGTTCTCCTCTGTTGTTCTCTCCTGCACTTCTGGAAGGTTGCAGAAAGTTGTTTACAGGGCTTACTTGTCAATAGAATCTTATTTTTCCACTGTCTTACTTTATAGTTTGGAGATGTATACTCCCAGAAGAAAACCTGGACTTTAAAATTGCTTATGAGCAATGACAATCAGTTGAAATGACACTTACTTTTATGCAGTCTGCGAATTCAATTATCCTTTATAATTCTTGAAAGGAAGACAGCCAGTCCTCCGATAGTTGCCAAGGGATGGGAGTAGGAGTGAATGGAGAGTTAATGTTTAATGGGTACAGAGTTTCACTTTGCAAGATGAAAAGAGTTATGGAGATGGATAGTGGTGAAGATTATACAACATTATGGACATATATAATACCACTTAAAAATGGTTAAGATGATAAATTTTATGTTGTGTGTATTTTACCACAATGAAAACATCGGGAGGAAAAAAGGGACAATGACTGCTGTTAGGTGTTAAAGAAGAGTTATCACTGATCTGAGTCTCTTTGGTATAAAAGGCAGGATTAAACTATTTGGATACAAAAACAAAAAACAAAACAAAAGTTGCTTCTCGAGCAAGTCTCTGTTTTATATCTTCATCTAAGGGGTTGGATTTAGATGCCTCTCCCTGTCCCTGACCCTTTTTGATCCCTGACCTCCTCTCTTTCCAAGCTCAATGCACAATTCCCTAAGTTCTCCTTACTGTGCAGTCTCAAAAAGGTACACTTAACTCTAACAGCTTGTATAAGGGATCCGTGCATTACTCTTTTATGTAAAACTCAGGTATTAAGTTATTAGCATCCTCCACTTGCTAAGTGCTGTGTGAGGCACTCTGGAGAATACAAAGAAAAAATAGATCAACAACCCCTGCCTTTAAGATACTTAGAATGTAAGAGAGGAGACAAAGATGTTAACCAACTATACTACCATGTATTCAAGGCTATAATCAAAATGCTGTAAACCTTACTGCTGGAAGTGTGGTCTTCAGTCCAGCAACATTGGCATCATCAGAGAGTTTATAAGAATTGCAGACTCTCTGGCCCCAGCCCAGAGCTACTGAAATAGAATCTATATTTTAACATAATGTGCACATGAGTCACCTGAGGATGCCAATGCTGCTGGTGCATGGATCACACTTTTGAGATGTGAGGTTGTAGAACACAAAGGAAGGGATAATTCTGTCTAGCTGAGTGAGGGGTGAGAGTTTCACTGAGAGCATCACAGAGGGAGTGACATATGCACTGGGCAAGCAAGGACAGAGAAGACTTTGCTGAGCAGATAGGAAGAGAGAACAGGTGGATGGGCAGTCCAGGCAGAGGGGATAACACAAATAAGACATAGGGGCATGAACAGTATATTTGGAGAATGGTAAGCAGTAGTTGTATCGGAAAAATGGATGAAGAGAAGTTGAAAATATAGGCTAGGACCATACTGTGAAAAATATTTTATGCTATGTCAAAGACTATAGACAATAGGAATTCAAGAAGTTCTTTGAGTAGAGGAGCAACAAGATCATTTCTGTCTCATTTAAATGAAGACAGTAGACTGAATGGGAGAAAGCCAAACCACAGCAAGAAGCCAGGAGGAAGTTATTGCAATAATCCAGGCATGAAATAAATAATGGCTGGAACTAAGGCAATCATTGTGGGGATGTGTGTTCTTTCAAACTGCTAAATTTGTGCTGATTTGTCATGCAGCAATAGATAAAAAACACAGATTTTAGCACCTGGAAGTGGGACCATGCTGTAACAAGTACCTAAGAATGTAAGAGCAGTTGTGGAACCAGAGACTAGGCACCGGCTGGAAGAGTTTTGAAAAGCATTCGTGAAAAAGTTCTAATTGCCTTGAAGACTTTAGTAGAAATCGGGACATTAAGGACACTGCTGGTGAGGACTCAGAAGGAAGAGGGGAACATGTTACTGGGAGCTGGGGAAGGGAAATCTCCATTATGTAAGGAAAGAAACTTAGCAAAATTGCCTCCTCTAGTTATGTGAAAGGAGAAGTAAGTAATGACCTTAGATTGTAGAGCTAAGATTTCCAAGCAAAGTGTTGAAAGTGCCACCTGGTTTCTTCTTCTTTATAGTAAATGTGAGAGAGAGAGAGAAATCGAGAGAACTCTTGAAATTCTTGAACAAAAAGGAACAAAGACCTACAGATTTTGAAAAATCTCAGTGTCTCTAGATGGCAAAAGATGCTAAAATTAAGAGATTCACTATTAGGAAAACATGCTCTAGGGGCCGGCCCTGTGGCTTAGCGGTTAAGTGCGCGCACTCCGCTACTGGCAGCCCAGGTTCGGATCCCGGGCATGCACTGACGCACTGCTTCTCCAGCCATGCTGAGGCCGCGTCCCACATACAGCAACTAGAAGGATGTGCAGCTATGACGTACAATTATCTGCTGGGGCTTTGCGGGGGAAAAAAAAAGGAGGAGGATTGGCAATAGATGTTAGCTCAGAGCCGGTCTTCCTCAGCAAATAGAGGAGGTTTAGCATGGATGTTAGCTCAGGGCTGATCTTCCTCACGAAAAAAAAAAATGCTCTAGAGAAAAGGGTGAGATCATTATTATACAGCATTTTGCTGAAACCTCAGGAAGATCAAAAGATCTAGTATTCAGTCACACTAAAGATCCTTTGAAGAGATTCAGAGTGTGCCTCCTAGATCCTTTCAGTCAAGTCAGAGGGTCTCTGAGAGACTTAAGAGCATTGTCCCTCAGGTATTCCAGCCAAGGATAGAGAAGGGATTATTTTGAAAAGATCTGTGGGTGTGCCTTTTGTCTAATGGAGCAATTCCCTGTGAAATCCATGGAAGACCCACAAGGTTCTTGAAAAAGACTGTTTCAGCAGAAATACTGCCATCTCGGACTAAAAGGGACAAGAAATGTACAAAATTAAATAAGGCTATTAGACCCCCAAAATTCTACTAGTTAGAAGCATACTGATAAAACCACACAGCTGCAGACATATGTAATCTTTCATGAAAAAGAAAGGATGATTCACAGGGAGCCAGGGAGGATTGTTCTCAGGCCTTAAAACCTAATCAAGAGACATTTGTCCAGTGTATTTTAGAATTACCATGGACCAATTACTCTTTTTTGCCTTCTGTTTCCTGCCTCTTTTGAGCCAGAATGTCTATAGCTGTGACCCCACATCTGTCCCATCACTGTGTGTTGCGTTTGTTAGGGGCTGTTTCTTTAGTTTTGCAGGTCCCCATATGGAGAGTAATTGCCCCAGCAGTTGTACTTAATGGATTACACACAGGAGACTCATCTACACTTGGAATTGACTTTGATGAAATTTTGGATATTGAGGTGATGGCATGAGGCTCTTGGAACCTTGAAAGACAGTGAATAGACTTTGCCTGTGGACAGGGCGTGAATCATTGGGAATCAGAGATGGACTCTTCTAGACAGAATTCTAAGATAGCCCCCAAGATTCCAACTCCCTAGGTACCCCACTGCATAATCCCTTCCACTTGACTAGGGGCAGGACTTATGAATATGATGGATGTCACTCTCATGATTAGGTTATCTTAGATGGCAAATTAAAGGGATTCTACACATGTAATTAAAATCCTAAATTCATTGATTTTGTGTTATTCAAAAGTGAGATTGTCATGGGTGAGATTGACTTAATTAGGTGAAAATGCTTAAAAGAAAAACTGGATCTTTTCTGAAGAGATATATTCCTCTGCTGGCCTTGAAGAAGCAAGCTACCATGAGTTCTATGGATTCGGGGAAATAAATTCTGCTAACAACCACGTGAGCTTAGAAGAGGACACCGAGCCTCAGACGAGACTGCGGCCCGGGTCTGTGGCTTGAATTCAGCCTTGTGAGACCCTGAGCAGAGGACCTAGTTAAGCAAAACCTGGATTTCTGACCCATGGAAACTGTGAGGTAATAAATAAATGTATGGTGTCTTAAGCCAGTAAGTGTGTGGTAATTTATTACGCAGCAATATATACATAACACAGCTGGAACTAACCAAAGACTGTGGGATTTGAAAAGTGAGATAAAGATTCATGGAAAACTTCAGAGAGATGACTTGGCCCACACGTCACATGAACCAATTACTTGAGTGTAATATATATATATAATCTACTACAGCTTCTGTTTTTCTCTTTCTCTGGAGAACCCTGACTGATAGACCTGTTTTCATGTGTTCCTGCACTTTTCCACTTTATATTCACTCAGAGGCTTGGCCATTGACCATCTGCTTACCACAGATGGCTCCCCTTTGATCTTATTTGTTTTTATTAAAAAAACATATTAGTCTTTTAAATCATATTGAAAAACAAAATTGGAGTTAGAAACCATTGTTACGGTTATACCAGTTTTTATAATTGTCCATATATATACCCTTATTGAAATCTGTATTTCTTCATATGGCATTGAGTTATTGTCCAGTGTCCTTTTATTCCTCCCTTTGAGCATTTCTTGAAGGGCAGGGCTAGTGGTAATGAACTCCCTCAGCTTTTGTTTATCTGGGTATGTCTTAATTTCTGTTTCATTTTTGAAGGACGGTTTTGCCAGTATCGGATTCTTGGTTGACAGTTTTTTGTTAAAGCAATTTTTATATGTTGTCCCATTGTCTTCTGAGCTCCAAAGTTTCTGATGAGAAATTTGATATTCTTTTTGAATGTCCCTTGTATGTGACAAGTTGCTTCTCTCTTATTGCTTTAAAATTTCTTTCTTTGTCTTTGGCATTCAAACATTTGATTATAATGTGTCTTGGTATGGGTCTCTTGAATTCGTCTTAGTTGGAATTCACTGGGCTTCTTGGCTGTGTTGTCTTTCATCACATTTGAGAAATTTTCCACCATTATTTCTTCAGATATTCTCTCTGCCCCTTGCTTCTCTCTCTTCTCCTTCTGGGACTCCCACAGTGTGTGTGTTGGTCTGCTTGATGGTTTCCCACAGGTTCCATAGGCTCTGCTCACTTTTCTTCAGTCTTTTCTTTCTGTTCTTCAATCTCAATAATTTCCATTTTCATATCTTCAAGTTCACTTATTTTTTCTTCTGCCTACTCAAATGCCTTTGAATCCCTCCAGTGAATTTTTCATTTCAGTTATTGTACTTTTCAGCTCCTCAATTTTTTTTAGGCTTTCTGTCTCTTTATTGATATTTCCATTTTGTTCATACATTGTTTTCTTGATTTTCTCCACAACTTCCTTTAGTTCTTTGAGCATCTTTAAGACAGTTTTTAAAAAGTCTTTATCTAGTAGATCTGCCATAAGGTCTTTTTCAGGGACAGTTTGTTTTATTTGCTTCCTTTGAGTGGGCAGTACCTCTTGTTTCTTTGTATGCCTCATAATTTTTTGTTGAAACTAGACAGTTGAATCTAATAATGTGGAAAATTTGGAAAGCAGAGTCTCCTCCTTCTCCAAGGCTGGCTGTATTTGTGTTATTGTTGTTTGTTGTTTTTGTTATTTTGATTACTGTAGGCTGTCTCTGTGCCAAGGATCACCTTAGGTGTAAATTTAAGGTCTTCTCAGGTCTGTTCTAAGCCTTTCCCAGGGATGCACAATCACTTTGTTATTTTCTCTTATACTTAGCTTTTTTTGAATATCCTAGTGTTTAACATCTGGCTCCCAAAAGGGGGGAAAGAGAAAAATGAATTGGTGGAAAAAAAGGTGCTAACCCATTAAATCCTCTGGAATTAACTTCAACTAGAGAGGGGAGTGGCTTGAAACAATGAGGGAAGGTATAGCAAGAATGGCTGCCTGTCTATGAATGTGCCATCAGTGATCAGAAGCAGCAATCAGAGCACATATCCCTGATATTTGGAGAACAGTCTCCTTTTAGCCCACTCTGGCTCCCGCAAGCTGTATGCAAACCCCTTCAGGAACATCTGCACAGCTGCCATCCATGAGGCTAATGTGGGGGGATACAGGGTAATTGCTATTGTGATAAGAGCTGAAATTGACCAAAATTAACTGCAGTTTACCAACCAAGCCTTCTCCTGGATATTGCAGTGGTTGTCCAGGTGGGGAGATGATTCCTGGTGGTTCCTATTCCACCATCTTCCCAGAATCCTTTCCCACACTTTGGTCTCAATATAAATACCAAGATCTTACCAAAACTTACAAGGCTCTCTAAATCTTACCCAGTGGTTCTTACCCTTTGTTGTAAAAACTGAGTAATTATGCTTTTTTAAAAGACTGATAATCAAACCCCATCCCTAAAAGTCTAATTTTAGCCTCATCTCTTCCCACTTTATCTTTTACTCTGTCTCCAACTCTACTATACTCTCTGTTTCTTAAACAGGCTTTATAGCTGTGTGTGATAAATATTTAACAACTGGTAGCTCTCTGGAAAGAAAAGACCTGATTTGTAGTGTTTGTAAAATTCCACTGTGTAAATCCACCCAACATGTCTGGTTTCAAGCTACCTGTAAGATATGGCTGAACACAGAGTTGGGAAGAGATGCTAACAGTGGCTTGCATGAGTTGGTATAAGCAGGCTCCGTCATGCCACTGATACTATGACTGTGCCCCTGGTCTCTATGCCTGAATGCCCCTTAATCTCCCCAACCCTCCCTCCACCACCACCTTTCAATCTTCAGATCTCTAATTAAAGTTTCTTTCTTAAGGGAGGTCTTTCCCTAGTTGCTGGGGGTAGCCTACATCTTTGTTACATATACCTATGCCTCATTGTACATTCTGGTTATTAGTCATATTTTATGTTAATGTTTGATATCAATCTTTTCTGTTCATCCACCAATGAGAGTAGGGACCAGGTGTTTCCTGTTCACCACTGTATCGCCACTGTATTAGCTGGGGCCTGCCATGACACAAAACTGTCTGGGTGGCTTACACAACACACATTTATTTTCTTACAATTCTGTAGGCTGGAAGTTGGAGGTCAGAGTGCCAGTGTCGTCAGGTTCTTGTGAAATTTCTCATCCTGGCTTGCAGACAGCAACCTTGTCATTGTATGCTCACATGATACAGAGAGAAGGTGGTGGTGGTGGTGGAGGGTGGGGAGAGCACCAACTCTGCAGTATCTCATCATAAAAGGGTGCTAATCCCATGGGATGAGGACCCCACCCTCATGACCTCATCTAAACCTAATTATTTCCCAAAGACCCCATCTACAAATACCATCATGTTGGGGATTGGGGCTTCAACATTTGAGGTTAGATGAGGTTGAATTACTCTTGGGAATCACCTCATGGATTTCATAGCTGCCTTGCAGACATGCCCACCCAGTATTCCTTGGCAGCTCTCCAGGTCTGGTGTATGTGGCACTGCTTTCTCATTTCTCTAGGGTTCTGTGGAGTTGCCTTTGCATTCCTGGGTCATGCCCTGGGCCCAACCTTCATGCGATGGATAGACAAATAGCTTTAGTGATCCTGCCCTGACATGGCCTCACCACTTCTCCTTTTCAAATCCTCAGCTCTGGCCCCTGGATGTTATGCCATTTCCAGAGATCCATAAGTAAATGAAGAGGCAGCTTTCCAGCACAGGTTATCTTCCTTGTCGATGCTCTGGAAGGGATCTGGCTATTTCACAAGCTGTGTGTCATCCAACTACCACCTTACAAGGTCATTTCACACTCAGTTTTAAAGCTCCTACCATTCTTCATGGGATCTTCAGTAACTTCCTGTATCTGGATAGAAGGACCAATAGTTCTCGTTGCAGAGGAGAAATAATTGAGTAAACCTGGATCCAGTGACTGATGAGCTCATTCAGGCTCTTATTGTTTCTACCTTCCCCAGTTGCTTTGTTCATCTGACAGAATCTTGTTCATTTTTAGAGATGTGATATGATATCACATTCCCAGGAAAGCTTTTCTATCTGGATTAGCTTAGAATACAGCCTCCTGTGATACTCAGAGTATACCACTTATCAAAATGGGTTCTAGTTGCCTCCTTCCTTCGTGTTACAAATGCTTGGTGAGTACCTACTATAATGAGTCTATGTTAAGTGTTACAATGGAGAGCAAAATGGATGCAGTCACTGTGTGAATGGAACTTTCAGTCTAAGGGGGAGTAGACGTTAATCAAATATTCCCACTAATAAATGTATAAACTAAAACTGAAATGGTGAGCTGAAGGAAAGGTACATCCATGATTTGAGATCAAATAAGAAAGAATTATAACCTAGACTCGGGGGTGGTCATCGGGTAAGGCTTCCCTGAGGAAGCAATGCTTAGCCAAGATCTAAAAGATGAGTAAGTTATCTGAGAATAAAAAAGAAACAGGGATTCTGGAACAAGGAAACAGCATGTGGAAAGGCCCTGTGGTAGGAAGAACATGCAGATTCTGACAAACAGAAAGAATGCCAGTGTAAGTGGAGCTCAGAGTGAGAGGGAGAGCATGGTGAAAATTGTGGCTGGAACAAAAGTCAGGTGCCACATCATACATAGCTTTGTGGACTATATTTAGGGTTTTGTACAAGACCTGGCCATCGTTGGCTACATTTAAGTAGGCAAGAAACCATTCATACGACTTTCCTAGATCTACAGATGAGCCAAGCTCTCCAGGAAATCTCAAAACTACCCCTCTTTATGGAAACAATCTTATCATTGTCCTGGCAAGCCTGAGTGGGAAAGATGAGGTCCAGGTTTACAGTGCTTGGCTCAGGGCCCTACCAGCCACAAGGGCAAGACATTTGTTAGCTCTACCAATCACTTATATGCAACAGCTGCTACAGGAATATCCATAAAAGTTTCACCAAGTGCAGAAATATATGAGGATCTAAATAATTGAAGAGGCTTCTCCTCTACCCCAGATACATTCTTGAGAATGAGTAGATAATTGTCTAGGAAGGATCCAGCTAATGAGATGGCTCACAGAAAACCACATTCATCCACAGACTTCATAGCAAAGAAAATATGATTTGCTGTAAATCCCCAACAATTAATACCCAGTCCTTGCTTCAGAGGTGTGGTCTCAGTCACAGCAATTCTCCCTGGAAAGTCTGCGCAAGAGTGAATCTCTTGAGAACCAAGTGAATCAGAGAGAAGAGAAAGTGAATTCTGCTCACTATTGGAGGAATTTTCTAAGAGTCAGAGTGATCCAAAGATAGAATGAGCTACCCAAGGAGATAGTGACCTCATATTTTAAAAGTAAACTCGAAGATGACTTGGGGGATGTTATAAAGTAGATTCAAGTATGTGAGTTGGTCTACATGGTCTTAAAGGTTTCTTCCCACCATGAAAATCTTAGAGGTATAAAGAATGATGTGAAACAGTAGCTGTAAGTTGGAGAGAAATGAGACATAAGAGAGAGAAAGAGGCTGCTGGTAAAAAGCACTCAATAATGAGGAAGAACACAAGGACTTAATTTTGTTTGGAAGGGAAGCAGCTTCTGCCATTATACCTAATCTGGTCAGGGCTTGGGAACCAGGGGGAGGAGATCTGACAATGCATCCTTTCTGGGAACTGTGGCTTCCAGCTTGAAGTCAGGTCTGCTCATCTAGCCAAATTCCTCGAATGCACTTTCCAGATTTTGAGATTAAAGTAGAGTAATCATAGTTTGGATGGATATTAGTTATCTATTGCTGTGTAGCTAATTACCTAAAAACTTAACAGCTCAGATGAATAAATATTTATTATGTCACACAGACTCTGAGGGTAGGCTATCTGGGAGAGGCTCAGCTGGATGGTTCTGGCTCAGAGTGTCTCTTGAGGTTGCAGCACAGCTCTCAGCTAGGCCTGCAGTCATTCCAGGCTCAAGTGGGGCTGGAGAATCCACTTCTAAGCCCACTTATTTGGTTGTTAACAGGCCTTCATTCCTCGCTGGCTATTGGCCAGAGACCCATGGACCCATGGATCCGTAGCCTACTTGAGTAGCATCATGACATGGTATCTGGCTTGCCACAGAAGAAATGATTCAAAAGGGAGAGATGTGTGAGCAGGTGATTGAAATAGTGCCCCAAAAGGCAACAGGACTCATATCTAGAATATATTAAGATCTGTTACAGCTCAATAATAAGAAGGTAAGTTGCCCAATTAAAAATGAACTAAATAGGGGAACAGGAATGTCACAAAAGGAGATAAACAAATGGCCAATAAGCATATGAGAAGATACTCTATCACTAGTCATTAGGGAAATAAAATTTAAAACTCACAGTGAGAATCTGATATAGAATCATAAGAATGACTAAAGTTATAAAGGCTGAAAATACCAAGCATTGTCAAGATTATATGGAACAAGTTGAATGATCATACATTTTTGCTGGGAGTGTAAAATGGCATAGCCATTTGTAAATTGGCATAGTCAATTTAGTTATACAGACATCCACCATACAATTTCTGGCTATTTATCCAAGAGAAATGACTTCCACTGTTCGTAGAAACACTTGTACATGAATGTTAATAAGATTGTCATACATAATAACCAAAACTGGAAACGATACATGTGTCCATCCAACAAATTTTGGTATACAATGGAATGCTACTTAACTCTTTTTCCCCAATCATTTAGAATAAATACCCTATTAATCCCTCAAATAATTATGTACCAATATATGCAACAATATAAATAAATCTCCAAAACATTGTGCTGAGTGAAAGAAGCTAGATAGAAGAGAGTACATACTATCTATCTATGAAAAAATGAATCCGCAGTGATAGAAATCACTTCAGTGATTGTGTGGGATAGGTCTTTGGGGGATATTGACTTCAAAGCAGCATGGGGAACATTCTGGGATGATGGAAATAGTCTATGCAGTTTTTTTGTGGTAATTGTTACAAGGGTTATATGGCATACTATTGGTAAAACTCATTGAAATATAAAGTATATAATTTTATATTTATAGCTTATTAAAGTTGTTTATAAAGGTGATAAAAAATTAAAAATATGTAAACTAAAAAGTTTTAGAATGCAAGGATTAGTTCATAGAAACAAAATAGTATTTGGAAACTTCATTGCCCTCTCAGTCTTTGCAAGATCAACTACAAGGCAAAAATAATGTATATGAATAATGTAATTAATCACTTGAATTTCATATCCATAGACATATAAGTAGAGATATAAATATTTTAACCTCAAGGAAACACTTTTTTCTGATATTTTAAAGATATTTTGGGGAGAAGATCACATACTAATCCCCATAAAAAAAATCTCAATAATTTTCCCAAGTAAAAAAATTGTAAAGATCATTTTGTCAAACCTCGATACAAAAAACCTGGAACTGAATAACTGAAGTATAATTTTAAAAGCTATTTTAAATCTAGAAATACTCTTCTTAATAACTTTTGAGTCAAAGTGAAAATCAAAACAAAAATTATAGACTATTTAAAAAACGAGATCATTATATCTCACATGGCACATGGTTAAAGATGAACTTAGAGATCAATATCAGAGCCTTACATAGTTTCATAATTTATTTATAACTCAAAAAGTATTTGTTGAGGGTCTCGCATGTTCTAGGAATTTTTCTAGGCTCCTGAGATATAGCCAAAGATACATGTGTCTTCCTTCAAAGAGTTACATGCTAGTGGAAGGACATAGATAAAAAAGGAAAATAAGTAAATTTCAGATAGTGATAAGTTCTTTGGATAAAATAAAGCTGAACAAGGTAGACAGAGAGTGATCATAGAAGGGGTGCCATTTTGTATATAGTGGTCAGGGAAGCCCTCTCGGAGAAGATGACATTTCTGCAGAGTTCTGAAGGAAAGGAGGGAGGCAGTCATGCAGACATGCAGGGAACAGCATTCTAGGGAAAAAAAAAAAAATAAGTGCAAAGACCCTGAGGAAGCTGGGAGTGGAGCAAGCAATGGATTAATTGGCAGAAAGAGAGATCAGAGGAATGATGAGGGGTCAGATCGTAGTACCTCTTAGGCTACCATACGACTTTAACTTTTATTCGAGTGGATGGGGAGCCTGTGGAAGGTTTTGAGCAGAGGATAGACACAATATGACTTATGTTTTAGACGAGTCACTTTAGAATTATCTATACAGCGAAAAGGGTAAGAAGAGATCAGTTGGGATGACGGAGACTTGGGTCAGGGTGGAATCAATGGAGGTGGGGAAGAAGTGGCTAAATACAAGTCATCAAGAAAAAGAGAATATAAGCAATTTGATTTAATCATTCAACTCAGAAATCTGGAAAGAGACCAGCTAAACAAATTTTTCAACAGTCATCTCAGAGAAAGGAATTCAATGAGCAGGGAAGAAATTAGTGAATTAGAAACCAGGAAGATAGTAGAATTGAAAAATAAATATTAAAGCTAGTGCTTTGAAAAGTCCAATAAAATAGAATTTTTGCTAAAGTGAGTAAGCAAAAAGAAAAGAAAAAATACACATACACCACATCCAGAATGAAAACGAAGATAGAACCTCAAATATGGATATTTTAAATTATGAAAAAGTTCAACTTGCTAATGCATGCAAAAATTTTTAAATTAACAAGTTTCACAAAAATATATGTGTCAAGAATAGATAGAATAAAATAAATAGAATCACAGTAGAGTAGAACAACCATGGCAGAAATTGAAAACCTTGTTAAGAACTGTGTTATAAAAGGAACTCTGTGAGAAAGTTTTATGGGTGAATTATATCAAGCATAAGGCACAGATAGTTTCCATGCTATTGGCACTGATCTAAAACATAGAAAAATTTCAAAAGTTTGCCAACCCATTTGAAAACATTGGCATAGCCCCAATTCTAAACTTAATAAAGGTACAAAATCCTAAATAAATCCAAGTAAATTCAATTTGGAAGTATATTTTAATGCCTATCTTCTGACCAAGTGGAGTTTATCAAGAAGCAGTACAGTGATTTAAGAGACCAGATTCTAGAGTCAGATAGCCTAGGAACAAGTTTGCATCTTGAGATGGATCTAATAGGTGTATGCCTTTGGTCAACCTATTTAATCTCTCTGTGTCTCAGTTTCCTCATCCATAAAATGGGGCTTTTGACAGTATCTACCTTTATCCAGTTGTTATAAAGATTAAAAGAGTTAATATCTATAATGCACTTACTAACGTTCCTAGCATGTAGTAAGCACTCAAAAATATTATCTGTTGGGTCTGGCCTGGTGGCGCAAGCAGTTCAGTGTGCGCGCTCCACTGGGGCAGCTCGGGGTTCGCCGGTTTGGATCCCGGGCATGCACCGACGCACTGCTTGGCAAGCCACGCTGTGGCGGCGTCCCATATAAAGTGGAGGACAATAGGCACGGATGTTAGCCCAGGGCCAGTCTTCCTCAGCAAAAAAGAGGAGGATTGGCGGATCACAAAAAAAAAAAATTATCTGTTAATATTAGTTTCTACTTTTTGAAATGTACTACTCATATTAATAAGTTAAAGGAGAAAACCCATAAGATAATCTTGTTAGATAACAAAGGATATTTTGATAAAACTTAATATCTCTTTATGATTTTTAAAAATCTGTTAGTACACGATAAGAAGAAAGATTATTCTTCTAATATGTATTCTTGAATATAGAAGAAGTTCTACTTGTTACAATACGAACAAAAATATGAAATAAGATTTACTACTATTTACAGATAAGACAATTATCTACCTGGAAAGCCCAATGCAAGTCAAAATCCAATAGGATTTTTTTAAAATTGACAATTATCCTAATTTCCATCTAGAAGAATAAATGTGTGAAAACTGTCAAGAGCATTTTGAAAAAAAGAAAAGTATGAGGTGCCTTTGCCCTCTAGTTATTAAACTGTGTTACTGGTACATAAACACATCAATAGACAAGAAATGAAAGGCCAGAAGATTATCAGCATATGATAAGGGTGGTGTTTCAAATCATTGTGGGATGTCTTGGTTTATTTAATAAATGGGACAAGTAGACATAATCTGATCAGTAATAAAATCTATCACCCCTTTGTGAGTGTAACCATTGTATGGTTTCAGAAATTCATCACATTGTCAGGAGATATTTGCAGAGCCAACTTGAACCATGCACCAGGGAGATGATACCAGAAGCCCATAGCTTATTGAAAAGAGTATATTAATTCTCTAAAAACAATTCTTGATATATGTATTTCTCCTTGTAGTTCTGTCAGTTGTTTTACATAAATTGAGGCCATATTATTGAGTGTACGTGTTCATAATAAATGTATCTTCCTGCTTAATTATTCCTTTTTCTAGTACATCACACATTTCTTTTCCCATAAGATATTTTTTGCCTTGATTTCTATTTTGACTATATATTAAGAAGTTACCTCAACTTATTTTTATTCATATTTGTATTTTATAACTTTATAACCCTTTTTTTAAATCTATTCCGAATCTTATGCTCATAATGTTTCTCTTGTGGAAAAGACATTGCTGGATTCTTTAAAAAATGCAACACGACAATCTTTGTCTTTGGTGACTTTAACTAACTTATGATGATTTTAAAGCATGTGTTATGCCATTTTTCTTCACATGATGCATTTACTATACATTTTTGTGGTCTTTTTTCTCCTTTCCATTGACTAAAACAGATTCTCTTTTGCTAGGTTAAAAGTTATGCATTCTTTTAAAATTCTATGGAGGTTGCCATAACTTAAAAAAGACCTACACTTATATGCATTTATTCCTATTAAACATGAATATAATAAACATCCATATATACCACTACCCAGCTTAGAAAATAAAACCTTAGGAAACAAAACCTTGGTAGAAGATGCCTGTACACCCCTCTTCATAACATCTTCCCTCCTTCTCAACATTAACACTTTTTTGGATCTGGTGTTTATAATCCCTACTTATGACTGTATATTTTTTTCTACATACATATGTAATCCTAAATTTTACATAGTCTTGTTCTGCATGTTTTAAACTCAAATGGTATCATCTAATATGTACTCTTTGCAACTTGCTTCATTTTGCACTCAACATTATATGTGAGATTTATCCAAAGTTGATACATATATTTATATTCAGTGCTATGTTATGTGTCATACATATCCATTACATAAATAAACTACAATTAGCTTATTAAGGTATATATTATCCAGTTTCAGTAGTAGGAGGCTGGAATGGACTCAAAATGAACATTCTTTACGATGATTTTAAGAAGACAAAATGAAAATGGTAACCAAAATGAAGTAGTAAAAAGAAACAAGTGAATTTGACAAATTGGCCATTTAGCAAATTGGCCTAGAGCCCAAAATCTCAATAAGAAGAAAAAACAAGCTGTGGTAGCAAAAATAATTCCATTTACTAATGCCCCTTATTAGTCTGATTGGGTAGCCATAACAGAATTCCACAGCCTGGATGTCTTAAAAAACAAAAATTTATTTTCTCTCAGTTCTGGATGCTTAAAGTCCAAGATCAAGGGGAAGTCAGGGATGGTGTCTGGTGAGGGCTCGTCTCCTGGCTTGGCAGTTGGCTATCTTCTTACTGTGTCCTCATCTGTCCTCTTCTCTGTGTGTGCTCAGAAAGAGAGAGAGATGTCTGGTGTCTCTTCCTCTTCTTATGATGACACCAGTCCCGTCAGATTAAGACCCCATACTTATGACCTCATTTAACCTCAACTGTCACCCACCCTAAAGGCCCTATTTCCAAATACTGTCATATTGGGTGTTAGAGTGTCAACACATGAGTATAGGGAGGACACAATGATTCAGTCCATAACACTCTCAAATTGTATATACCACTTAGCTATTGCCACAAAATGCTACATAGAAACAAACTCAAAATGTCATGGCTTACAACAACAAATATTTATTTTTCTTGCTCATGGGTCTGTAGTAGGATTATATATGATCTCAGCTGGGGTTGGCTATGTGTGGATCCAGGCTACAGGACAGGGTTAGGTTCACAGGCCTCATTTTGGTGTCAAGGCTAGTAGATCAATGGATACCTAAGGCATGTTCTTTTCAGGGTGATGACGGAAGCACAAGAGTACAAAACCCAACCACATAAATGCGTTTCAAGACTCTGCTTTCACCGTGTCTACCAATATCCCATCAGCCAAAACAAGTCACTTAGCCAAGTTCACAGTCAATGAGCAGAGAAATCAGTTTCACCCACCATGACACCATAGGAGGTTGAAACTATATAATACTACCATGGCATAGTGAAGAATTGGGAGCAGTAATTTAATCAGACACAGCTCTGAGTGTTCAGCTCTGAGAGTTCAGGGTGAGCCTTAATTGGCAGTAAAAGACATTCTTTTCCTGCAATGGCCCATGTAGATTGTGAGTATTAAATACTGATGCTGTAGCAATACCAAAAGTCTCTGTCATTCCATGTTGTGCTTTGATTGCGTTATGTACTCCTTACGTCTTTTCTTAGAGTTCTGAGCCAAGACACCCTATTTTTGTTTTGAGGGTTCAAATTAATCACACTCGTTCACTATGTGAGCTCTGAGTCAATTGAGAAATATCCAGAGTTCTGGTGGGAATTTAGTACAGTATTAGCTCTTTTATTGGTGAACCTGCCTTGGATCCCAGACTAAAAGGGTCTTCTCACTACTTCCCCTCCTGATTTGAACTTACCTACCTAGTCATAGGCATCACTCCTAGAGAGCGCCCTGCCCATCTGCTTTGTTTACTGCATGGAAAGAAGAAGAAAAGCTGGTCAGATTAATCCAGGGAAGGAGAAAGACAGAGTCAGAAGTGTGTTCAAACTGAAGAAATAGTCCTTGTGGAGGCCTTAAGGCAGGAAACAGAGTCACCGATAACCAGTGGCCATTGCAGAAATCTCCAGGCACTTGAGGGATTCACTATCCAGGTGATGTAATTGCTGAAGGTGAAGACCCTTGGGCAATTTAGCCAGAAGAAAATTGGGCCTAGAGGGAACCTGAGAGTTGGCCAAACATAAAAGGGAAGAAGACTTAATGCCATTCATTCACTCATTCATTCAGTAAATATTTACTGAGTGCTACCTTATACCAGGCACACTGTTCACTCTTTGGCGTGTTGGGGATAGAGCAATTAATAATATATCCATGTCCCTGTCCATGTGGAGCTTACATTCTTGATGGGGTGGGTTTACAAACAATAAACAAAATAAATAAGCAAAATATATACTATGATAGAAAGTAACAAGTGGTAAGAAGAAAAAAATAACAAAGAGAGTTAGGGTGCCTAGGTGGGGTGGGGTAGGGTACAGTTTCAGAAAGGATGGCCAGGATAGGTGACATTTGAGCAATCTGGAGGAAATGGGGCCATGGGGATAGAGCATTCTGCACAGAGGTACTAGCAAGTGCAAACACTTGAGGAGGGTGGTGCTGGGGATGCAGGTTGAGGGACAGTAAGAATGCCAGTGTGTGAGAAAGCAGTAGGACATGAGTCTGGGTGGCTAATGGGGTGGTGGTGAGAGGAGAGGAAGGGAAGATCAACTTGTAAGCAATTGCAGTGCCCCAGGTGTTTATTCCATAAGATGGGGAGTCAATGGAGTATTTTGCACATAGGGGACATGTGGTCTGATCTACCTTTTACAGCAAAGGTTGGGCTACTGTGTTGGGTACAGACTAAATGGGACCAAGGGTCATAATTCTCTGTGCTCCTGCAGAAATAACTAGAGGCAGTAGGTAGAAGGGGATGACTTTTCTACCTAAATAACCCCACTTCACTGACTGTCCAGCAGTGTAACTGGCTGCCAGTCACCTTGGGAGTTGCAGTCAGCAGCTTGTCACTGGCAGTCCCAGCAGAATATAGGGATGTTGATGCTGGGAAATTCCTACCTCAAATAAGGCATCAGACTTATGACATCCCAGATTCCTTCCAATACTGAGCATCTCTGATTCCACAGCGTGCGTCCTCAATCTCCCCCCATTAGAATATCAGCTCCATGAATGTAGGGAGTTTTGTCTGGTCTGTTCATTGCTACGTTCTCACTGCCTCAATAGTGTCAAGCATATAGCAGACACTCAATTAGTGCTTGTTAAATGTATGAATGTCTGTTAAACTCATTGCAAGACCTTGAACAATGCACTTTTCTTCTGTGCACCTCGAAGAATAAAACAGTTGGATTGGATGGCACCTGATGACCTTCCAGGTCTGCCAGCCTGTGATCCCATTTCAAACTCTGAGCCAATTTTTCTAAAGGGCTTTGCAAGCTAAGGGGTGTATGAAGGGGTGTTCATGGGGAGGAGAGGCAGGGATGGGTAAGGGCAAAGCTGAGTCAAAGAGAAGTGCAGGGATATCCTCTGGGGCTGGGGACCAGGGCACTCTCTGAAAGTAAATGTGAATTGTCTCTTTGAGATGCACAGGGTTCTGATTGTAATATGGGATGTTTCCCTAGAAACTGAGGCTACAGGACACTGAGGACCCATCCCGAGCATGTTGTCTTTGCCTCATTCGAGTCAGCCTGGTCAACAAAGTGTTCACAGGTCCCTGAGGCTGCCCTGGGAAAAACAGCATAAATAGCAGCAGGAACCCCTTTTAAGTGTATCAAAAATACATTTTTTATCTTGAAGTTCGCAAATGACAATATTCTTTAAGCAAAGAGTTCCATCGAGGCACAGCATTACTATATCCCCAGACACACACGAGGCAGCAAGTTCACCTCTCCTTGAGGTTTAGCAGAGCTGCCAACATTGATGGGTGGGCTGATGGGGCCCAGATCTGATACTAGATAAGCCAACAGACATGCCGTCATATTTATTGAAGACAAATCTAATATAAAAAGATACACACTAGGTAACCACAATGATTTTATTCTGCATTTAGCTTTAGTTTATTTCAAACAAAAACGAGTGACTTCAGTATCTAGAAGCATGCATATAGGTGTGTCTTCCATGCACCCTGTCCTACAAGTTGTTTTCACTACAAATTAAAGGAAGTAGAGTTTAGCTTCATGGTGATCTAGGAGAAAGAAAAAATAATAGCTACAATTTAGTTACTTATTAAATGTGAGGCTATTGACATCTATTATGTCATTTACTCTTTCTATTAACGCTAGCAGGTAAATACTATTGTTACCTTCATTTACAGATGGAGAAACTAAGGCTCAGGGAGAGTGGCCCATGGTCATATAGCTAGTAGAGGGCAAACACAGTATTTTAACCCAAGTGTATGCTCTGAATTCAGATGTTCATGACACTGTAGTGTATACTTCAAAAAGATAATGTTATTGCCTTTCAAACTCAAGTGCTAGAATAATCACGATTATAACTACAGGGAATAGTGTTTTAAATTTAAAAAATCTATATTTCCTGGCAGATGATCTCAGTGTCACAGGGAGATGCTGGAAAAACAGAGAGAGATGAACCCAAATTCTAGTAGTTTCAGCTATTGGGACTCTCTGTTCTTTCGCCAGACACTGGAATGGGCATCTTCTCCTGTGGATTTTTTACCCATATGGGCCCAAGGAGGGTTAAAGTGTGGACAGCACCCCTGCAATACCCGGCCATCCATCCTCCCATCTGACAGTACGAGGGCGGTCACCTTCTTCCTGGAGTCATTTCACTCCTCAGGCCTGAACATCCCTGCGGCGCCGGCCAAAGGCATTGGAGCCCACATTGGTCGGCACGAAGTTACTCTTCACCACACCCCCAGATCTGCTCAGCAAGCCTGCCAGCCGATGGATCACGCAGATGGCAGTGTTGCAGGATCTCTTCTGAGCAGTAAGGCTGATTTGCAGGATGGAGAAAAGGAGAAGGCCTGTCAGTGAGAAGTTGAGGGCAGGAGCCTGCCCCATGGGACATTTGTGGTAAAATTACTGCTCTGAGAGTCACCAATGAAACTTAAGGGTTTTTCCTAAACACAGATCACAGCAGAATCATAAGCCATTAGCGAAAACGGCATGATCACTCCCCGTAGAAATTCCCAGAGTTGCCAGAAAACCCAAAGATGGCGCTGAGGAACTGGCCATGGGAAAAAGAGCTATAACAGCCAATCTTTCTCGTATAAATAAACTGAAAATCAACCAGGCATATGAAACTGGAGAGAATTATGGTACCACACCCAACTCCATTCTTAAAGACTGTCTAGAAGCTACATCCCATTCACTGGTACCAAGTACTCCTTCTTAGGAAAAGGAAAATTCCCCTGTCTTACCTGGAAGAGACAGAGAGGTGCCAGCATCAAGTCATGGATGTGCTTATCTGCTCATTAGTCCTCCTGTTCTCACTACATGAGGTTGGTCAGAGAGACCACCCACCATGCCCTGAATCCGGCTACCTGAGGCTAAGGCTACTTCTAAGACAGGTGTTCCTGAAGCCATGAAGCCTGAGACCTGGACCAGAGCAACAACCACCACAATTTAGTCTTTGTGGAAATATACTTTTATTGCCCAATGACAGGCACATTCAGAAGCAAGACTAAGAATCCCCTCAGGGACTCAAAGGGTGGTCCCCTTCCCTCTGATCTCTTCCTGGGTGATTCTCTTCTGGCCTATAGGTCCTGCTCTCTCTCCTCAAATCTGAGGTTCCAGACGTTCACTGCCACAAAGAAAGCCATTGATACCAGCGCGAAGAGCAAACAGAGAGGACTGCACGCATCAAGTTATGGGAAGGAAGCAAGAAAGGAAATTAGAAAGGAGAGGGTGGGGCTGAGTAGGCATCCTGGGGCATGCCAATGTGAGGGCTGTGGTCTCTCTCCAACCCTCTGGCCATGACCCTTTCCTTGCCACACACTCCAAATCCTATTGTAGCTTAGGGGAACATATGAAACTTGTTGAGGTCCTGTGTGTATTTGCCAGGCACGTAGGTACTCAGATTACCACACTGCCTAGCTCTGGGGCTGTCCAGGCTGCAGGGAAAAGACATGCCAAATGGTACCATGCACTGGGTCTGCCCCGTGGCTGTCACACAAAAGGTTAGACGAGGGAGGGGTCAATTTGAGTAGGGGCAGGAGGGGCAGGCAGGAGGGCAGCTCACACATCGTCTGTTAGGAGAACTCAGAGGTTTGCTGAGCCAGAGCGGTGTGGGGAAGGGCTGTGGTGGAGAAGCTGGGGCCTTTTCTGGAATTCCACAAACTGCTCAGTCCTTCACGCTCTGCAGAGAAGGTCTCAGGGCGGATGCAGGTGCAACACGTGCCTCTATCCGGGCAATGCTGGGGCCAGGCCAGGGGCTGCCTTGTCTCCAAGCTCAGGGTGCACAGGGAGGGAGGGCTGGGAAGGGTGCCTGGCCCCTGACAACAGGCACATCTCCACAGAGCCTACACATCTCAAGACCCCAGACCTACCTCAGACACTGCTCTACCCGACCCCACCCTCTGCAAGGCCTTTGGCTTCACCTTGCAAATGTGCAATGAAGGTGCCTTGCAGGTGAGAAAAAATATCATATGCAGGTTAACTAGGAGGAGTCTAATTTCCAGAATTTCCTGAGATATATGGGGTCCATCTGCTGCCCTCACACTTACCAGTCCTCACTCTTCCAGTGCTCGGAGGTCTCCTTAGTAGGGCAAGACGAATTCCCAGAGTGAAGGATTCCACACCTTTCCCAACTGCTTTCAGAAATGGATCTTTTTACATGTGGTCTAACCATAGTCTCTCCACCTGACCTCTGTCTTCAGTGGAGCCTGAGAACAGCTGGGCCCCAAGCTGGGGTGAACGAACAGCCTGCTGGCCTCCCGTCCAGCTGTGTTCTCTCCTACGTCTTGGGATATGCCTTCTTGGGCATGACAGGAGGGAGGGGATGCCCTGTGCTGGGCGGGACGGGGAGCCTCACCTGGAGCCCTCTGTCTCCTGCTCCAGCTCCAGCTCCCTGGCCTTCATTTGCACATAGTCCTTCACCAGCGCAGCCAGTAGGAGGCAAGTTTCCTCCTCAGTGAGTATAGCACGGTCTGGGTGGCTCTCCAAGGCAGACCTGGAGAAGGAAAGGAAACCCAATACAGGCTCAGTCACCTGCCTGCCCCCTCCTGGATAAGCAGGCAGGACCCCTGGGTTCTGCAGCTTCTCCTGAGGATGTGGCCTCCCCAGCTCCCAGTGGACAGGGCAGGAGGCCACTTTCCTTCCAAAAATGCTGCTTTACCAGAAGCCAGGCACTGGTGTGAATTTGAAGTGGTTTACTGAAACTGGATCATCCAGGCTTGTGAAAGCTGATGGTTAGATTTTCAGGAATTTTATGAGCTTAGTGTTAAACACAGCCATTATTTAAAAACTTACATTATTATAAAACTTACAATCAGTTTGAATCTGAAAAAAGTTTAAGTTTAATAAATATAATTTGTATGAAGGTGAGAAATCAGATTAAAAGGTCACATATCCAATTTAATAACAAATTTATTGGCAAAGTAGTTAGCACATTAGGATGCAATTCACTTCTCAAATTATGGTTGAATTAGATAAATCAGTTTACTACAGATGCAAATGTTCGTTACAGGGCAAGGAAAGCATTCTGTGACGCTCAATAAGGTATATGAATTTTATAATAAAGAGTATTGTATATCTTATTTCTATTTGTAAATTGTGTGTGACACATCTTTATATCATAAAAAGTTTATAATAAACTTATAGCAGGTTTACATACATACATTTTTCCCCCCAGAGAGCCAGATGTTAAATTATCAGCACACCAAAATTCAGAGCATGAAATTGTTTGATCTGAGGGGCAGTGGGAGGGAAGTGCGCTCCTAGCAGGGCTGTCTTACCTGAATGGTGCTGTCTGGAGGATGCCCGCCTGGTACAGGACCAAGATGCTGAGAAGCAGGAAGGCGGAGAACTTCCAGAAGCCCATGACGACTCTCTGCAAGGGAAGAATGACATCACCACTCACAGCAGTTGGAAGTTCTCTGAGCCCACAGACCTGGGCTCCGGTCTTGCCTCTGCCTGTGACTCCCTGGCTTCCTGGCTTCAGGCTGGTCATGTCATTTCCCTTCACACTTGTTTCCTCATCAGCAAAGTGGATGGAAGGTCCAGTGAGCCTGCAGCAGGCAGGTTTAGCACAGTGGGAAGAGCATCCTAGCAGGACCACTGAGTGAGGAGGTCTCAGTCTATAGCACCTTCTCTGCCAACCCTACACACTCTCACATACACCTATTGCCCAGATCTCCATTGAGGACAGTCTCAGAGTACCCTGTCACCACAGCTACTCTCACAAACAACTCAGAGCTGTCCTCCCTCTGTCGGGCTTTTACTCACACCTGGTGATCTGTGTGGGAGAAGGTAAGTGGAGTAGGAATATCTCTGAGGTGGGGATCTCTGAGAAACTGAAGAACCAAATTCTCAGAGCTCAGCTGCTCTGCACTTGGGCATAGAGTCCCCTATAAGAACGAACCTTAGCAGAGTGGTAAATTGGAACCCAAGACTTAAACTGGGGAAAAAAGCTCCCAGAACTCACAACTAGGGCTTGCGTTTAATGGCTGCCTGCCCCTCAGTGGTTGTGCCTTGTCGCAGCTCACTTGCGCTCGCCCAGGTTGCTAATTGTGATTTCCCATGGGACGACTAGGAACCAGACGGGATTTGCGAGCGCAGTTTGCAGAAAGCGACTCTTGCCTCCTGCTCTGCGCGCGGTGCCTGGGGAGCTAAAGCATCCTGAGATTGGACTAAGCATGGGTCCAGCGGGAGACAGTGAGACTGGAGCCCGCCTCCGCGCAGGAGGAGTAGAGCAGGGTGTCCCAGAATTGAGACTGTCCAGTCTTACCTGGAGCAGGAGCGCGGAATGAATCGCGGACTAATAGAGATTGTGTGAAGAAGAGACAGAGAAAAGTGGACGGAGACTCTGAGACGGGCTAGGAAATCAGCCAAGAGAAAGACTAATGGAGAGAGAGGGAGAGAAAAACAGAATCACACAGCTAAGCAGAAATCTCGGGGCTCACCTGGCAGCAAATAGAGGGTAGCTTGGAGCAGCGACTGTGGCAGTGGCAGCAGCTTTGGCATCAGGTGATGACACTGTCGAAGTAGCGATGATGCCTGAGCTGGTCAGTGGCTCTGATGCCTCCCAGCACCGGTTGCTGCTCTTATGCCGCAGCTCTGGGTCTGGGGGGAGCCAGGAGCTCGGCGCAACCAATTAGGGGGAGGATCCAGCGCCCCAACGGATTGTGTCACCACTTGCGTCCAAAACCTGGGGCATCCAGCAGGACCATCCTACTTGTATTTGCATTGAGGTCACTGATGGAAGGGGAGGGGAGGTGACCAAGGAGAATCACCCTTCAAGTGAGCAGGAATTTGAGGACAGTTTTGACATGATGGTAAATTTCGCCTGTTCAGTTCCGTTCAGTTCCGCCTGTTCAGTTCCGGTTTTCAACACGAGCCCCACTCCATCCCCAGGTTTGCGGTCTTGTAGAGCAGGGTCCAGAACTGCAGGGACTCCTGGCTCCCCCAGTCTGACCCTAGACCCCCATGCATGTGAGCCATGGAGGGCTAATGCGCAGTCGTTAATTCTGGACCCAGGCAACCTGTCTGATTCGGGCATCTGGAATCACCCACAGAGGAGCAGGGCTTCTGAGAAGCACGAGATGGAGGTGAGAGCAAGAACTTTGTCAGACCTGAACTCAATTCCAGCTGCGCTAATTCCAGGCGGTAGGGTCACGAGCAAGTAACTTCTCAGCGCCTCACCGTAGTCATCTTTGAAATGGGGACCCTATTCCTGTCTTGAATAAATGTTGTGATTAGTAGCCATGTGCCTGGCCCCCAGCTAGATAGGGATCTAGAAGAGCTTCCTAGCCCACATAGGGGATTCTGTAAGATCGCGGTCCATCCTTTCCGAACCCCCACCTTGTGTGGCTTCCTGGACTCATGCTGGATGGTCTGTCACGTGGGTAGGAGGAGACATACGACCTGCTGGGCCTCAGCGGGGAGGTGCAAGGCACGCAGATGGTCCCCAGCCTCCAAGCAGCCCCTAGCCCTCCCCCTTCCTTCCGCCCCCACCCCCACTCCCCACCCTGCCATCCATCACGTATCACTAGTCCGCCTGCCGGAGCCATTTGCCCAACTGCCCAACTGACTTCTGCTGCTTTGTGCCAAGACATCCCAGTGGCGGGCGATTCCGGCCCTGCACCCGCGTCCCCTGCGCTTGAGTCCTCCACTAGAGATCAGGGCAGGCTTGACGCTGCTGAAGAGTCCCTGCCGAGACTAATGCTCACACTCAGTTCCAGCCGCACTCTTCCACACACACAAACTCATATCTGTGCGAAACATGTGCCCACTCCCCCAAAGCACAGGCACTCACAAAACGACACTGGCACTCAGGGGCATCTGCCCGGGTTCACTCTCAGTCGCGCCCGAAGCGTGCCTCCGAGTCTCTTGTGGGATCGCACGCACACACCGGCATGATGATGATCTGCGCGCACCATATCTGCAATCACTCTCAACGATAAGCGTGCTCCATAACATCAAATTATGCAGAACCTCGACACCCTGCACAAACGGATTTCAGGACCCCTCCGCCAGAGCTTTCTGCTCCAAGCCTGCCTGCAAGGTCCGAGGTCTTACTTGCCGCCCTCAGTGGGTAGAGTGCAGAGAAAGAAGCTTCGCACTGTCTCCCGGAACTTCGGGTCTGAGCGCTCATTCAAGATCCGCCGCAGGCTGTACAGATCCTCCCAGCGCGGCAAGCACAGCCCCGGCATCGGGGTGGGGGACAGGCAACGACCCCAGCTAGATGGTTCTCTCAAAGTAGAAACTAGCGCCAGCGGTGCCGTGAGTGACCCCAGCCACCGGTCCACGCCCCAGTCCTCAGTCCCCAGGAGCCTCAGCATTTCCCAGGACACACCTGCCCCGCGGCACGTCTCTTCCCATTCCACTTGGTGGCCTCCGGGCTGGGGGACACCTAACTTCCAAGATGCCCTTATTCAACTTTTCTCCTTCTTAACTCCTGGGGCTGCACTGCCGGAAGGGAATAAAAGCTCGGGGCGGGGGAAGTGGGGGTCTGAAACTCGCTCTGGCAGGGCAGACTGGCGGGGTGGCGGTTTATTTGGCTTGGGAAGTCAATTCCCTCATCGAAGTTTTCAGGAATGAGGCAGGGAATTAAAGGTTACGCCTAGAATCCTTTCTAAAACTCGGGTAACCATTTTCCCTGAGCTTATCCCTCATTATCTAGTGAATCCAAGGAAGAATTTTAGACTTCCGCATGCGCGGATCGCTTAGATTTCGGCCAGCTGTTCTTGAAACCTATCTGGGCTTCAGAACTAAACACAGCATGATCTAGCGAAAAGTCACTAAGGAAAATACTGATTTTAAAATAGTCGCTTGACTTTTTGGCTCTTGATTTTACAATCTTATTTCATAAGAGTCAGTTTTGAAACGATCTTTCTTGAAAAAAACATTTTACAACACATAAATTCTTACTTTAATTTTTATTTCCATTCATTTAAATTGGATTCCCCTACTCTTTGATTTAAAAATAATGATAATTTATCAGGGCTTGTCAGAGACCCACATCTGGCTGAAAATTCTTTTTTTTTTTTTTTTTGGGCTTATATACAACATAAATTTATTTCTCACAGTTCTGCAGGCTGGAAGTCCAAGATCAGAGTGCCAGTACAGTTGAGTTCTGGTGAGAACCCTCTTCCAGGTTCAGACTTCCAAATTCTCTCTGCATCCTCACGTGGTAGACAGCAGAGTAAAGGAAGTGGCTCTCTCATGACTTATGAGAAGTCTAATCCCATTCACGGAACAGACATTTCTCCAAAGAAGATATACAGATGGCCAACAGACACATGAAAAGATGTTCAAAATCACTAACTATCAGGGAAATGCAAATCAAAACTACAATGAGATATCACCTCACGCCCGTCAGAATGGCTATAATTAACAAGACAGGAAACAACATGTGTTGGAGAGGATGTGGAGAGAAGGGAACTCTCATACACTGCTGGTGGGAGTGCAAACTGGTGCAGCCACTATGGAAAACAGTATGGAGATTCCTCAAAAATCAATGATAGAACTACCATATGATCCAGCTATTCCACTGTTGGGTATTTATCCAAAGAACTTGAAAACACCAATTTGTAAAGGTACATGCACCCCTGTGTTCATTGCAGCGTTATTCACAATAGCCAAGACTTGGAAGCAACCTAAGTGCCCATCAAGGGACGAATGGATAAAGATGTGGTATATATACACAATGGAATACTACTCAGCCATAAGAAACGATGAAATCCAGCCATTTGTGACAACGTGGATGGACATTGAGGGTATAATGCAAAGTGAAATAAGTCAGAGGGAGAAGGTCAAATACCGTATGATTTCCTTCATTAAGTAGTAGATAATAACAACAATAAACAAACACATGGAGACAGAGATTGGATTGGCGGTTACCAGAGGGGAAGGGGGAGGGAGGAGGGTGAAAGGGATAATTCGGTACATGTGTGTGGTGATGGGTTGTAATTAGTATTTGGGTGGTGAACATGATGTAATCTATGCAGAAATAGAAGTACAATGATGTACACCTGAAATTTTTACAATGTTATAAACCAATGTTACTGCAATAAACAAAAATAAAATAAAATAAAATAATCCCATTCACGAGGGTTCTACCCTCATGGTCTCATCTAATCCTAATTACCTCACAGAGGCCCCACCTCCTAAAACCATCACATTGGGGGGGTAGAGTTTCAACACATGAATTTTAGGGGGGGGGCATAAATATTCAGTCCATAACAGCTTTTAATGAGTAAATGGGAATGTATTTAACAAAATATAGATTTAGAAGATAACACCATTTTGCAAGATAGACCATAAGACCTGAATAGATATATTTACAAAATATATCTATTCTTTCAATAAATACTTTATTCAAAAAATGACAGTGTAATGAAATCTTGCATTTGTGTAATGGTTTTTCATTTCAAAATAGTTCTTTATTATAATCAGAACCAGCTAGAAGATTATTCCTCTAATCTCAAAGTTCTTACCAACTCAGTACAAGTAATAGTAATTAGAGAACAACATATAAAAAAAAGAGTAGGTTGTTGAAATGAGAAGTTAGTAAGAATCCAATTTTGATCAATTTTCTATTACATACTAGTAAAAATATCCAAGGTTTTCTGTGCAGCACTTTTGAAATCACAAAATAAAACTTCGCCTGAAAAAAATGGAATTTTTCCTTACACAAGATGTAGGAGAGGATGGGATGGGTTGATGATGATGAGTTTTGCAATACAAATATTCTCTTAGTGTTTACAAAATTCCATAGAAGTCTTGAATTTGCCAACTAATGTTTTCAGAGATGAAAATCAGTACTACTTCTCCTTGGTATTGGTCTAGCTCTATAAATAATAACTTGCTAGCATGTATAAGCCTGAGAATCTTAACTTCATAACATTTTTCACTGAACTTGGGAAGAAAGTTTTCACTGAACACATAATAATTTCATTTTGGAAACACGATAGTGGTTTATATAACACATTCCCATTTAATAACACGTGGCTTCTTTTATAATAAAGTGATATATATTATAAATAAATCACCTATTGTTCATCTGAATTTTGTAACATACATGTGGTTAAAATCTTTTTTTAATTTAATTATTTATTGAGGTAACATTGGTTTATAACATTATATAAATTTCAGGTGTACATCATATATTTTGATATTTGTGTGGACTACATCATGGGCACCACCCAAAGACTAATTACAATCCATCACGGTACACATGTGCCCTGTCACCTCTTTCGCCCTCCTCCCTTCCCCTTTCCCCTCTGGTAACTACCAATCTAATCTCTGTTATCTATGTGTTTGTTTGTTGTTGTTGTTTGTACCTTCTACTTATGAGTAAGATCATACAGTATTTGACTTTCTCTGTCTGACTTGTTTCACTTAGCATAATACCCTCAAGGTCCATCCATATTGTCCCAAATGACAGGATTTCATCTTTTTTTTATAGCTGAGTAGTATTCCATTGTGTGTATATACCACGTCTTCTTTATCCATTCATCCCTTGGCTGAAAATTCTTATGTGAGTTTCCACAGGATTAAAAAGGTTACAGCTAAAGGCTTACTTTTTTAATTGAGCATCCAATTGTGAGGCAAACAAATAACAACATGGGAAAAACAAACAACAAAACAATAGTCTCACATTCAGAGCTCAAGTTAACTTTATTACCCCAGAAATAAACCCATGTATATGTGGTCAATTAATTTAGGACAAAGAAGCCAAGGATATACAGTGGGGAAAGGACAGTCTCTTCAACAAATGGTGCTGGGAAAACTGGATATCCCCATTCAAAAGAAAGAAAATGAAACTGGTCCACTATCTTACACCATACACAAAAATTAACTCAAAATGGATTAAAGACTTGAACATAAGACCTGAAACCATAAAACTCCTAGAAGAAAACGTAGGCTGTTAGTTCCCGGACATTGGTCCTGCTGATGATTTTTTGGATTTGACACCAAAAGCAAAGGCAACAAAAGCAAAAATAAGCAAGTGGGACTATATCATACTAAAAAACTTCTGCACAGCAAAAGGAACCATCAACAAAATGAAAAGTCATCTTACCGAATAGGAGAAAATATTTGCAAATCATATATCTGATAAGGGGTTAATATCCAAAATATATAAAGAACTCATTCAACTCAATAACAACAACAACAAAAAAAGCAATCGGATTTAAAAATGGGCAGAGAATCTGAATAGACATTTTTCCAAAGAAGACATACAGATGGCCAACAGGCACAAAATCACTAATCATCAGGGAAATGCAAATCAAAACCACAATAAGATATCATTTTACACCTGTTAGAATGCTTATTATCAAAAAGACAAGAAATAACACATGTTAGCGAGGATGTGGAGAAGAGGAAACACTTGTGCCCTGTTAGTGGGAATGTAAATTGGTGCAGCTACTATGGAAAACAGTACAGAGGTTCCTCAAAAAATTAAAAATAGTGGGCCGGCCCTGTGGCTGAGGGAATAAAGTTCCACACGCTCCACTTTGGTGGCCCGGGTTCATGGGTTTCGGATCCTAGGTGCAGACCTACTCTGCTCATTAGCCATGCTGTGGAGGCATCCCACATACAAAATAGAGGAAGATTGGCATGGATGTTAGCTCAGAGCTAATCTTCCTCACCAAAAAAAAGAGAAAAAAAATTAAAAATAGAACTATCATATGATCTAGCAACTGTACTTTGGGTATTTGAAGAAAACAAAAACACTAACTTGAAAAGATATTTTCCCCCTCATGTTCATTGCAGCATTATTTAATTAGCCAAGATATGGAAACAACCTGTGTCCATTGACAAATGAATAGATAAAGAAAATGTGATACACACACACACACACACAATGGCATATTATTCAGCCATAAAAAAGAAGGAAATCTTGCCATTTGCAACAACATAGGTGTACCTTGTGGGCATTATGCTAAGTGAAATAAGTCAGAGAAAGACAAATACTATATGATATCACTTATATGTGGTAAAAAAAAAAAAAACCCAAAAACCTGAACTCATAGATACATGGAACAGATTGGTGTTTGCCAGAGGCAGGGGTTGGGGGATGGTGGGCAAAATGGGTGAAGGGGGTCAAAAGGTACAAAGTTCCAGTTATAAAATAAATAAGTCATGGTGATGTACAGCATGGTAACTATAGTAAATAACACTGTATTGCATATTTGAAAGTTGCTAAGACAGCAGATCTTAAAAGTTAAAGAAAAAAGTTAAATTTACTGCTCCTGTATAATTTATATATGATATAGACTCAACAACACCACCAACAACAACAAAACCACAATGACCACAACATCTATAGAAACAGCAACATCACCACCCCCGTAAATCCATTCTGTTCAGCCTGGGGGAAATTTGGAGCTGTCAAATTAACTCCATTATTTCAACTGAAAATTGATTGTACTGGGTTCCACAGTAAGGAGTTTGGAAGTCATAACAACAAATAAAAAGATGAACAGACTGAAAAATCATCAACTCTTCTAGGATCCCAAAGAGAGGTGAGGACAAAGGTCAAAACCCTGCCCCCCAAGATTGGAAAAGACAGACAGGCAAATACAGGGAGTAATGGCTTACCAGAGCAGAGGAGCAGAGAATCACAAGCAAAAACTCAGCTAGAACCAGTGCCTGGAACTAGTGTTGGGGTAGGATAACCTGAACTGTAACTGGCAAATTGCTGGACAATTTTAACAGCTAAAAATTCAGGGGGACCCAGTTGTGGGGAGGAGGGTTCCACAATTTTGTGAGATTTACCACCAGGAGCTGGACCAGGTTCTCACAGTAAATATCAAAGAAAATCCCCTTGTGCTTCTGCAGGGGGAGGGGAACCATTTTGAAATATACCAGAGCACTCTGTTTTTCTTAACAGGGTCTGCCCTCAGCAGAAACTGCTTAACCAGAACCTAACCTGCTGAGGCATTATCAGAGCCTAACTTTAACCAGAGGGAAGGGAATACTCAACTCCAGTCAGGTCTATCCTTCCATATGGGAGAAAGGAAATACCCCACTTCAGCTGATTCTAAGGAAAAAACTGAGCAACGTGTGAAGTTCTCAGTCCAGAAGCATAGGCTCACTAAAAGTCTGAGCCCTTAGCCGTAGGACTATGGAATGTTTTCCCTCCTCCTTTATTTATAATTACCAACAGTTGGAAGCAACCAAGATGTCCTTCAATAGCTGAATGGATAAATAAACTATAGTACATCCATACAATGGAATATTATTCAGCTGTAAAAAGAAATAAGCTGTCAAGCTATGAAAAGACGTGTAGGAAACTTAAATGCATATTACTAAGTGAAAGAAGCCAATTTGAAAAGTCTGCATTCTGTAGGATTCCGTCTATATAACATTCTGGAAAAGGCAAAACTATTGAGATAGTAAAAATATCAGAGGTTGCCAGGGGTTGAGGGTGGGGGAAGGATGAATAGGCGGCACACACGGGATTTTTAGGGCAGTGAAAATATCCTGTATGATACTATAATGATGGATATGTGTCATTAGACCTTTGCCCAAACCCATAGAATGTGCAATAGCAAGAGTGAACCCTAAGGCAAACTATGGACTTTGGGCCATTGTGATGTGTCAATGTAGGTTCATCAATTGTAACAATGTACCACTCTGGTGGGAGATATTGATAATGAGGGAGGCTATGCATGTGTGGGGGCGGGGGGGTATGTGGGAAATCTCTGTACCTTTCTTTCAATTTTGCTGTGAATCTAAGACTGCTCTAAAAATATAAAGTGATTTTAGTTGACCAAGGAAAAATCACTATTTTAAACAACAGATATCTATTTGGGCAATTCAAATTGCTATTTGGGAGACATAGATTTAGGCAGAAACCCAAAATGTGCTCTGGAAAAGACAAAGGCAAGGGTTTATAAAGACAGAGACCTCACACAGGTTGTACTGCAAGATGGGTGATTGGTGCTAGCAACAGCTGTTATTCCTTGGCTACACGTGATTGATTGCTAAGGCCATCTCCAAGGCAAAAAAGTTCTTATCTATGGGAGTAAGCATTTTTCTATAGGAGTAAGCAATTTTCTTTTCTTAAAGAAGGTCAAGATAACAACAGTGAGGCACAGATCAAAAAGTCACATTCCGGCTGGGCAGAGACGTGGTATATAGCATAGCCTCACTTCCTTAATGGTTTCCCAGCTCCGTTTTAGAAGCCCTGACATATATTACTCCATTTTGTTATCACTGTCCACATTTTCCCCTTTTGATCAAGATCTTTCAGCAGAAAGCATCATAGATCAATCGTTTGATGTATATGTATAGGTATTGATATTTTCTTCATTGCCAGGAAGGCTCATTCCTGGGAAGTCATGTCCTACATACAGGGCAAAGTGAGATGTTGGACCGTCAGCGAGAATAATGCAGTCATTGGCCACATCTGAGCAATAAGAAGGCAGTCAGGATATGAGTCTTAGGCGTAGTCTCTGTCTGGAAAAAGAACGAAGTCCTTTGTTTGCTCAGACTTGTAAGATTGGTCAATCATCTCAAGTCATTGGGCAGTCATCACTCTAGCAGTAGAGACAGACACATTTCACATTGTGAAATGCAAATCATTAGCAGTTTAAAGGTAGCAAAGATCGAACAAATCAGAACAATGATTATTATTAGTAAGGCCAGAAACCCTGATCTCAAAATAGCTCCAAGCCCAGAGGGTAACCAACCAAACAGGTCAAAGCGGTCTAGGAAGCCAGCAGTATGACCTATGTCGTTGAGGAGATTTATATTATCTTTTATGATCTTTAGATCTTGTTTTATGTGACTAGACTCATTTACATAAAAGCAACATTCTTCTCCCAGGAGTGTACAAGTGGCCCCTTGTTAAGCAGTTAGGATGTCAAGAGTCCTCCAATTTTGAAGGATAACTTCTGCCAGACTGTCTGTTTGACTCAGCTGATATTCCATAGCTTGTTGGGTGGCATTGAACATTGAAGCCATTATGAAGGAGAGGTTACAAATGGTCTTTTTGAGGTCAGTTACCCCATAAGTGGAAAATAATGCTCTAGCAAAGGCATATCCCATTCCTGTTTTAGCTACATTTGGGTTGTATGTAGGAAGTCCCTGAAAGTCATAGTTTCTTTTGTCTCTCTTGAGTTGATAGGAGAACGAAGTGAGATTTGGAATAAGAGCAGGGAAGGAAGATTTTTTCTAATGGTAGCATCTGGAGCAAGTGCTACTATTCCATATCATCCCTTCCAGGAAATGGCGAGAGTGGAAAAAATATTGGAGCCACATAGAAAAAAGTACCCAATGTTTTTGAGAGATAAGGCATAAGTGGATCTGTGTGCTCAGACTCTTTTGTTAGTTTCAAAAGTGGGAATCTCATGGTCAGAAATGTAATTGTTCTCACAGAGGACGTGGTAGTCAGAACTAGTAGTGTTGTGATAATTGTTATAGGAACAAGGATTTCTATAAATTTGGAGCAAAAGATGATATTGATTTTGGCTGGCTGAATTTTGTTAAAGGTCCATTGGGTCATTAGGGCTATTATAGGTTTTATTTAATTTCCACTATTCTTCTTATTTTTGATCTATACCCTAATGAGTGCCGGTTAAGGAGAGTATGTCAGCTTCCCATTTGCCAGTCCCATTATTTTGGGAGTCTCCCCACCACAGAAACATATCAACGGATGTAACATCATAATGGTTTTCTGAATCCCAGTAAGGTGTGATTTCATAATCAACAGAATCTTAGAGAAGGGTGAAGTTACAAATATTGAGTGGTAAATAACCCAGAGTTTTCTCAGTGCCATTTATATTTTCAATACACAAGGAAAGATTATGGGTGAGTACCCAAATTCAGGTGAGAAAGACACTATGGTGAGCTGGAAGTGCCCAATGAAATAAAGTAATATCTGGGGCTTGTTTTCCAGAGGGCAGCCAATAGGTAGTTTCCAAAATGCCACAGGAAAATCGTACATCTTTTCCCGTTAGATTCCTCCAACCTTCTAAGGATAGAGGCCATGCTACCAGTTCAGGAATATCATGAACGTGGTTTTCCCTTGTGCAAATTCAGCAATTGGTAAAGTTGGCACTCTTAGCAAGTTTCTGTAAAGTTGGGACGAAAGGGTGAGATAAAGTGGTACAAAGTGGACTGTAGCTTATCATAATAAATACCACTAAGGCTGCTTTCATCCAGATCCCAGACATTTTGTTGCTAATTAATTGGAGATTTAGTTAAACAATTTTAGATGGTTATTGTGAAAGGATTATTAGAACTAAAACTTTTATGATTAGGTTATGGCCTATTTTATATGAAATTTAAAGGAGGTAAAAATAAGGAGGGAAGTATTGAGGTGGGTAAGGACAATAGGGCAATAGTTAAACAATATTAAAAAGCAATCTAAAACACAAGGAAGGTGACCTGTCTCACGAAAGAGTATTAGAATTGCTAATATACTCAGGAGTATGATTATTACAGCAATTATAAAGTAGGTATATAATTTGTGCATTATAAGGGTTTAGATGGGGAAGATATAAGATTAGAAATACAGGCCTAGTCCTGTGTCTTGGGATTCACAGTCTACATCAGCTGTCATCTGCTTCTCATCCTGGTGATTGTTGCTTTGGGGCAAGTTTTGATAACTGTAAGATTGCCAACAGGTTGAGAAGTACAGTTAAGGGTGGGAGATATGGGGGCCTGCCCAGAGGCACAAGCGGTTAAGTGCACACCTTCCACTGCCATGGCCCAGGATTCGCAGGTTCGGATCCGCGCCGACGCACCACTTTTTGGGCCATGCTGTGGCGGCGTCCCATATAAAGTGGAGGAAGATGGGCATGGATGTTAGCCCAGGGCCAGTCTTCCTCAGCAAAAAAAGAGGAGGATTGGCAGATGTTCGCACACGGCTGATCTCCTCACAAAAAAAAAAAAAAAAAAAAATGGGTGGGAGATGTAGGAGCCTTTTTTAAATGAGAAACATGAATCCGTGAGTTAGTACTTTTAACTTTGCAGCGCAAGGATTGGTCAGCGATATTGATCCCTTCCAGTAAGGCTGGAGGGAGTCCTTATGGAGGTGTCTTTTCCAATAAACCATATCTCTGGCTTGTAGGCTGTGGTGCTTGATGTCTTCATCCCCCAGGTGTGTGCTAGGAAAAGATTGTTCTACCAGTCTCTCGTTGTTTTGGAGGGCTTGGATTAAGCCTTTACAATAGGTCGTTATGTCACCTTTGAGTAGACTAGGTCATAGGCCCCTTGGTCCAGTCCCATTGGCCTCCCAGTAACAATTCCAAAAGGTGAAAGTTTATGTTTCCCAAAAGGAGTGGATCTGAGATTTAACAGTACTAATAGGAGAGCCTTTGGCCATGGCAGATGGAAAGATTCCATAAATTTTGCCAATTGGGTTTTTATAATCCCATTGGTTCATTCCACAAGGCCAGAGGATTAAGGATGATAGGCACAGTGAAACTGTTTCATTATTGGCCAAACGTGACAAATAGATTGTAATATTTGTCTGGTAAAATGGATCCCTCAGTTACTGTGAAGTTCCAAGGGTATTCCCCAATTTGGAATAATTTTTTCCAGCAATATCTTTTCTACTGCTGAGGTCATAGTTCTATGACAGGGGAAAGCTTCAGTGCAGTGGGAAAACATACAAACCATTACTAAAACATATTTGTACCCTTGAGATGGTGGCAACTAGATTTTATCTCATACCTCAAAGGGTCCAGATTGCAAGAGAAAATGCCCCATAGAACTATGGATAGGTTCTCCAGGATTATGTTTAGGACAAATTTAACATTTATTATAGACATAAGAAGCTACTTTAGGTGAAGGTTTCCAATAGTATTGCTTTCCCCAAAGTATCATTTTATCTGAACTCCAATGAGTCAAGTTGTGTATATAACCAAGGATTTGTCCCTGAGGGCAGTCAGGGAGGACCAGTCAGTAATTAGCACTATACCAAAGGTTGGTTTTAGTGTTAAATTAGCAGCCTTGTTCAAGCCAGTAATTTTTCTGTCATTCAGAGGCTAATTTGGGGGCCTCTTGAAGGATATTTTTAAGGCCTTTTTAACTATTTTGAGTGGAGGTGATAAGGAAAGATCTAAGACCATTTTTTTCTTTTGGAGGGCTGCCTGTTTAGCAGCTGCATCAGCCAAATAGTTTCTTTTGGCTTCCTCCGTATCTGCCATGGAATATCCAGGAATTTTTACAATAGATAAGGATTTAGGCTTTCAAATAGTGTCTAAAAGTTCTAAAACGTTTAATCTTTTGCCCTGAGGAGGTAAGAAATCCTCTCTGTTTCCAAAGCATACCATAATCGTGAGCTGCTCCAAGGCATAGCAGCTGTCTATATACATATTAGCAGTTTTACCTATAGCCAAAAGGCAGACTCTAGTTAGTGCTATTAGTTCCGCCTGTTGGGCTGAAGCGGCTTTAGGTAATGGCCCAGCTTCAATAGTCTGTGTTAGGGGGACAATGGCATATCTGGCTCAGTGTGTTCCTATTTCATCTTTAAGATAAGAACTATCAGTAAACTAGATCAGGTCTACATTGTCCAGCAGGGTTTCTTGTAAGTCTGGTCTAGGAACCAGAAGTTGGTCCATCAGAGAAATGCAGTCATGAGGCGTTTTGTCAGAAGGCAGGCGTAGTAGAGCGGCAGGGCTTACAGAGTGACAGCAGGCAATAGTGACATTAGGTGGTGACAGCAATAGGATTTCATAGGAAGTTAGTCAGCTAGAGGATAAATGTTGACTATGATGGGAATTAAGGAGGGCTTCCACTGAATGGGGAACATATGTAGTAAGTGCAGAACCCATGATTATTTCTTCTATGCTTTCTAGTAATTTTGCTGTTGCAGCTATGGCTTTTGTGCCAGGAGGAAGGCCTTTGGCTACTGGATCTAATTGCTGACTATAATATCCAATAGGCCTATGTTGGTCTCCATGACATTGGGCTAAAACCCCAAGGACATTTCCTTCTCTTTCCTGTACAAAGAGAAAGAATGGTAAACCACAATTGAGGGGTCCTAATGCTGGAGGATCTAGGAGGGTTTGTTTAATTTTGTAAAGGCTTCCTGACCTTCTTTGGTCCATGTGAGGGTCTCAGGTTGATCAGTTTTAAGGAGAGAATATAGTAGTTATGCTAGGACTGAAAAGTTAGATATCCAATTTCTGCAGTATCCAGTCGGCCCTAGGAACACTCATGGTTGCCGTTTGGTTTTTGGATGTGGAAAGGACAAGATTCTTTGAATCCTGTCAGGGTCAAGAAGTGACCCTCGTGTTGAAATGAGGTGTCCAAGGTATTTAACTTGAAGCAAACAGAATTGTAGTTCTTCTTTAGCTACTTTATGTCCCCTTTTGGCCAGTTCCTTTAAGAGATGAAGGCTATCTTCAATAGATGCCTCTTTGGAAGAGGAGCAAAGAAGGAGATCATCCACATATTGTAATAAGGAGGAGGCTTGGGAATATTCTATACCTGAAATGTCAGCCTTTAAAATCTGAGAAAAATAGGTAGGCTATCTCTGTGGCATAATAGTCCAGGTGTATTGTTGTTTTTCCCAGGTAAAGGCCAACAGGAACTGGTTTTTGGGGTCAATGGGGATGCTAAAGAAGGTGCTGTGAAGGTCTATGGCAGTGAAGGCTTGACTATTAGGAGGGATGGCTGTGAGCAGAGTGTATGGATTAGGCACTACAGGATGTCGGGGAAAAACAATATTATTTATTGTCCTGAGATCCTGAACAAACTTCCATCCCCTCCCATGGGGTTTTTGAACAGGGAAGATAGGAGTGTTACACTGGCTAGTACAAGGGATAATCAATCCCTCTGTAAATACTCTTCAATTATGGGTTTTATACTTTGGATTGCCTCAGGGTTCAAGGAGTGTTGTTTTATATTAGGTGTGGATTTCCTTCCATCTATTTGGATTTTAATGGGCAGTGCAGAATATATGTACCCAATATCAGTGGAACTTTTTCACCAGAGGGATTCAGGGACAGTGTCTAGGAGAGATTCTGAATTATGGGTTTGTAGGGAAAGGATGGGGATAGATACTTAAACATCAGAATCTTCTTGAAGATTAGGGGTTCAAGATTTTAAAATGTTTCCCCCTTTTGAGAGAAAGAAATGTGTGCCTGATGTGTCTCAAGAAAATCTCATCCTAGTAGTTGGATGGGAGCTGAAGAAACTGAAAGAAAGAGATGATGCTCCTGAATGGGCCCTGGCTGGAACAGAATAGGAAGGGACTTAAAGACTGTCATAGAGTGATTAGAAACTCCAACCATTTGTATAATTTGAGTACTCTGAGGGAGGAGACAAGACAGGCTGGTGGGATTTAAAACAGAATAAGTGGCCCCTGTATCTATAAGGGCCTTGGTAACTTCTCCCTCAATGGTGAGATCAATTTCCCCCAAGATATTAGCTTGGAGGAGGGGAAAAATCCCCTGTAGGCCCTCAGAGCACCCATATTGTGAAGATGGATGTAAGGAGTTCTTAGATGGTTGTAGTGAAATCAAAGAGGGATGGTTACCTCTTTCTTGAATCAATCCTTTAAATTTAAAACAGTCCCTTTTAAAGTGTCCAGGCTTTTTACAGTAATAGCATAAACCCCTTGGAGCAGAATTAGGACATTGTAAAGGGAGTTTATGTTGATTAGTGGTTAACTGCTGAAGTTGGAGATTATAATCTGTGCAGCCTCCTTTTTAGTACTTCTCTGGATAGTTTGGGCTACCTGATTAGCCAGATTAACTGGATCAGGAGTTTGCAGAGTTTGCGAATTTAGATGGGCTTGTTTTATTGATAGTGACAGTTCTTCATCTGAGGCATCAACAAAGGTAGAGTTAAATATGGTGTAAGTGGCTGAATTGATGGCAGAAAGGCCAGAGTTTTCAACAAAAGTAGTTTCCAGTCTGACATAGTACTCAAGAACTGATTCATTAGGCTTTTGGATGCATCCGTGGACTTTTTTTCAGTCTATAGGTTTCAGGAAAGCTTTAGGAATAGCCTCATAAAGTCTGTTCCCTAATTTAAGTACCTCAGTTCTATCTGTGGCCCTTCATTTGGAAAAATCTTCTAGGGAGTTATTCCATTTGTCCAGTTGCATCCAGTTTCTGGGTTGACCTTCACCAACCAGCCTTGTAATTTGTTGGTACAGATCAGAGAAACTGGGTTCATACATTTGGATCACAATGTTAAATTCTTCAGCAAACTTGTGGGGGTCTTCATTAACCTTAAGAAATTCCCTAGCTATGGCTCATAATTTGGCTTTTGACCAGGGAGTAAAGGACGTTTGGGCAATTCCTGTCTCCCCAGGTTTGGTTTTAAATGGAGCAGTAAAAGCAGGTGGGTCAAGAGGACTTTGGGTGGAGGTGTGGGCTCTGTGAGCTCTGAGAGAGGATCAGGGTCTCAGGGGTGAAAAGCAAGTTCAACCAGGGAAGAGAATAAGGGAGGAGGAGTCAAAGAAGGCAGGGCAGAAGGAGATCAAGGAGTTGGAGGAGGAGGAGGAGTCTATGAAGCTAAAGAATATAACCAAATCAGATCCATGGCAACATTCATAAAATAAAAAATTTAAATGCTTCAAAGTTCAACCAAACAGAAATCCAATAACTTGCTTGCTGTAGATTGCGTTATGCATTGTTTTACCTTGTCTGAAATTGTAGTTGATTCTGTAGAGTGTTTTGTTTTGCCAGAGGATGCAGTGGGGAAGAGAAAGTGGAGAGAGTGCTGGGAGTCAGGAGATAGGGTTCTAATTCCTACCCCTAACACAAAGGGTGTAAATTTGAGAAAATCATTTGGACCTCTATTTCCGCATTTGCCAAACGAACCTGTTGGATTGAGAGATTTTCAAGTTCCCTTTTAATTCTGACATTCTACAAATGTGCTGTAAACTTTATGCTGTCTTTACACAACACCAAGATACTCACAATTTAGCTCCTCCACTTGCCCTGGCAGCCGCCACTGTCTTCTGAAAGAACAACTGAAGGGGTCAACATGGAGGAGTTATTCTGTATGTCATTCTATTGAGTGACGCAAGCAGAAAAGGCTCCTCCTCCACCTCCTGCTAAATAAGAAGAGTGAAGGATTTTCAAAATAGATAGGAGGAAGAGGGGGACAGATGTCCTGGTTCTTGTATCCTTGACACCAAAAGATGTAATAGTGCCCTCTGAGAGGTGAGAGAGAATTTGCTAGCTGACCTCTCATTCTTGGAAAGTGAGAGGGCCTACCTGACTTTCCTGCAGAGTGGAGTTGACTTGCCCTGGGGGCAGCTCTTCCCAACCTCATAGGCACTTTCTTTGCAGTAGGCCCCAGGAGAGTTTCCTTCCAAGGCCCAGAGGCTATTTTTAGGGTGCCTTCAGCTGCCAGGGAAAATGCTGAGTGTGGTGGAGGAAGGCCAGGCTGCTCACTCTGAGAGGTGGATGGACTCAGCTGGTGATGTCAAGAAATTACTCTGGATGGGTTTCTCTTAAATGATTAAAATTCTCCCTTGGTTTAGAGTCATAGAATCCAGAATGGCTCTCCTCTCCATGGTTGAGAACAGTGTTCCATGGAGAAGAGGGATAGAAATAGGAACCTTCCCACGGTACCAGAAAGCTCCTTACAGGAACCACTCCTTTACGGGCACTGTCCAGGAACCATAAGGTATATGTAAGGGGATTTCCTCTATAACTGGGGTCACCTGGGGTTGGGAAGAGTGTGTCTTTGGGGTCTGATGCAGCTGGATTTGAGTCCTGCCTTATCACTCACTTATTGTCCTTTAGCAGATAATAATCTCCCTGAGCCACAGTTTCTCAACATGTAATATGGGTATAATAACAACTACCTGGCAGGAGTAAAGATATTTTATGTTAAAGCCCAGACACATTGCTTGGCCTGGAGCAGACAAATAAGAGTGGTGACTATTATTATTATAATAGAAGCTTATCCCTTCAAATGCCAAATTACATCAGTTTATTATGGTAAATTAAATGAAATCATTACACATTCCTCTGCTTTCTTAAGACAAAGACAATCTATAAGTCTTTAATTCTCAAAATAAAACCAATCGCCCCAGCCACTACAGAATAAATCTGCCTTCCCCAAACCTTTCAGACTCATGCCTGGCCATGTTGCAGCGTTATTGCCCAGCAGGATTAATGACAATTTATGTTAAACACCTGGCACGTTGCCTGCCGTGAAGGAGGTACTCAAGAGTTGTGGTTATTGTTATTATCATTATTATTATTATTATTATTATAATAACAAAAGCTTACCTCTTCAAGTGCCAAATTATATCAACTTGTGTGAAAAATTAGATAAAATGCATTGCATACTTCTGTACCCTCTTAAAAGAATATACTGAATATAATTTAAATTCTTTCTTGAGGATTCATTGACACCATCATAAGAACATCACTTCATGTGTTGGGCACTAAACCATCTGCTCTCAGGGACTATAAGACATGTAGGGCCAATAGCTCCAAACTAGATGATATCGTGCTGTCTTTCTTTTGGAGGTCTAAAATTAATATAATTTTATGGTTATTCAATTTCATTTCTTCCCATCAGGTTGTCAACTATTACTTCTTGCTGGTGTCATTGTAACTGTCTTTTGTGACAAGCCACCCGCACAAATTTTCGCTGTGAAATAAACAACAAAAGCAAGCTTTGCAGAGTGGTATGGGAACAACAAGCCTATCTCTAGACATTGAGTGCAAACCTGTAAATACTGGTCAAGAACTAGAAAGAGGGTCTTTCAGGACATCTACTCAACTAATCTGTACTCGAGTTAACAGAAACAAAACTTGTCGAAATTATGTGTAAACACAGAGTAAATAGATACCAAGTAAGCATTTATGAGCAATGGTCAGGAATTCATGGACTTTTACAACAGCTTCAACGAACTTGTGCTCAGGGAAGCGAGAGAAAACAGCCAAACAAGTTAGAGCTGTGTGTGAATGAAGAGCAGACGTTGAGTGAGACAGACATTGAGTGAGAACTTAGTAATGGCCACGATGGCAGGAATGAATTGTTGTGACACCTATTGCAGTTATTCAGAGGCTATTTTCTTGGTCTCTTCTCCTCAGCTTTGTCTGGTTTGAGGGAGGTTGCAGGCAAGGGACACCTGATGAGTGGGTGTTTTGTAGTTTCCTTCAGAAGGCATGGTCATGGTGAAGACAAAGTCCATGATGTGGGAAGGGCTCAGTGATCCTGGCTGCAATCTTGTGAGAAGTGTGTCCCTGGATAATAAATAGGGCTGTGAGGACAGGAGTAGAAATCGTGTTTTCATTTCCAGGCAAATATGTAATTTGTCCTTGGAGCTGGTGAGAGATCAATCAGCTTTCAAATGTTCAGATCAAAGTCAGTCTTTGGCATCAAAGACCCAGAGGATCTTAAAGGCCCTTTGGAAACCCCTCAGCCCTGGGCCAGTTGTCCTGGGCACACCTTTAAGCAATAGTCAAAGACACTTAAGCAATCAATGCCTAACTTCTCTTTTCAGCACCAATAAGTACCATCTGCAGAAAACCTCCAGTTAAAATGAGAATGTGAAGAATAGGCTCCCTGAGGAGCCCAAGGGCTGAGCAGAGACCAGGAGTTAGAGAACAGTTGGCTTCTCCTTTGCCTTGTGGTCAACCTGGGAATAGCTTGTTCCTTTTGCCTCAGAAGGTCGGGAGTTTTCAGTGGCCAAAATTCTACTAAGAAATCCTTTCTGCTCTCTTTGTAAGAAGATAGAGATTCCAGATTCCTACAGGCGATAAGGCAGGATAAGGGGGAGGTTGTTGAGAAAGTTCATTCCTACTTCTGCTTCACACACTTACATACCAGATTATATAATTATCTGTTTTCTTCACATCAGGGTGTAAGCACCATTAAAGCAGGAATGGTATCTGTCTTGTTCACCCAGTATTTCTAGTGTCTAGAATATAGTACATGCTCAAAACATTTTTGAGTGAATAAATTTCTACTGAGATTGAAGAATATAAGAAGCCCCATATGAAATTTCTCAATACAATTTTGGGGAATCCTGATTAGTGCACTATAAGATTGGGAAACATAGGGGCTAAAAGCCTTCTAAATACTTCTAGGAAGTTCTGACAAATGCCAAATAATAGTAGTTCAGTCTTTGGAGAAATCATCTTTTCGGTAAGTCACTACAGTATCCATCCAGTTTTCAAAGTTGTAGCAAACACTGAAAGAAAGAAAGCCGGTATAGGAGGTAGTCATTCTGTACTAAAAGGGAAGGTTCAACCAAAAACTACTAGCCTAGTTCAGAGTTAATAAACTTTGATATTTAAAGGAAATGTAAATATTAATATATCAAGGTACCCCATAATCATATACTCTAGGAATCTTATTCTATTTTTTAATTCTGATGAAAACATGAAAATGGAGTTTCATCTGATTCAGCACAAAGGCTATTACAATAATCTAATATGATAATTGCAAAAGAATGAATCAGAATCATGGCTTCTGTTAAAGAACAGACATTATCTCATAGGTATTCCAAAAAATAAATGAAAGCCTGGAAAAAAAATCTGATGACAAGAGTGAATGACATCAAAACTTAAAAAAAAAAATGCTAAAAATTGAAGTTAAAAAAAATCTCCTGAATTTTGTCCTAAAGCTGTATTTTCCAAAAGATGTTGGAAGACTTATTACATGGGCATCATCTGGGCGTTGAAAAAAACACATACCCCTGGCCCCACCCTATGCCAACTGAATTTGAATCTCCAGGGGCCAGGTCTGAGCATTGAATAATTACTACACTCTCATGGTGATTCTGATGCACTGTATTTTGAGAACTATAATCTTCACAACATATCTTTCTTTTCCTTCATCTCATTGGTCCAAGTCAGCTTCCTGCAGGAAGCTTTCTGTGATTTCTTTTACCACTAGCAAAATTTCCGAGTTTCCTCACCTCAACGTGGCATTTAATCAGAGTGTGTTATCTTATAGAACCATGAAATTGAGTTGATAGAAGAATGAAGAAGAAGAAACACAATATTTTAGTTCTCTCACAGAAGATATTTAGATCTTGCTTTGTTATATTAGTTCAAGCATTCTCTCAGACAGAACAACAGACATGGTAATATTCATATGCAAATCTGAATGTAACCCACACCCCTAGCATGAAAGATCCTAGGGTACAGATTTGGGAGAGTATCACATCTGCTCACTTAGATCGAGCTTTCACTAGGGATTTTCCTACTGAAAAGCTTGACATGAAATTCTTGACCAAAGCTTTAGATAGATTATAATTAACAGTAAGAACCTAGGCTTAGAAAAAAGATCTACATTCAAATCCCAGCTGTAACACTAATGTAATTTTAGAAAAAAATTGCTAAATTTTAAAATTAAATTTAATTGTGATTTAGAAAAGTTGCTTTACTTTTCCACATCTATATTCCTTGTTAACTGAAGGTACAGTATCTTATATGGAATAATAATAATACTAACAGCTAATAATTATTAGATGCTATGTTAAATGGAAGGTGAATAAGAAAACAAAATTGTTTCTCATCCAGTAAAGTAATACTGGCGATCATGCAACTACCACAGCTTCTAGCCATAATAGGGAATAGATTGAGTATTACATCTCCATAAAGAAAACAAACTAATGGTTCTAGTAAAATATTTTTTCAGAATCAGATCAAAGGAAAAACAACAACACTTGGATATCTTTGTTACAAAATTCAACAATACCATTTTGTTATGAACTGTCTATCTGGAGTGGAAGAAGGTATCTTTTGACTGTGGCAGATTGTATTTTCCAGCAGTGGCTGCAATAATATTTACCATCACATATACTTTTTTAAAAACCTTGCCATATTTCCATTAAGAGATGGAGTTTATGTCCCCTCCTTGTAAACTGGATGGACCTTTGTGACTAGTTAAATCAATGCAGTACAGCAGATGGGACACTCTGAGACTTCTGAAGCCAGGTAGTAAAAGGCAGTACAGCTTCAGCCGGGCCCTGACTCTCAGGATTCTTGCCCTTGGAATCCAGGTATTGTGCCATGAGAAAGCCCAGGCCACATGAAGAGACCTATTCAGAGGGAAACCAAGGGTTCCCAGCCATCAGCCTTAGCTGAGCTCCTAACCAACAGCCAACACCCACTAGTTGAGTGAGCCATTTTGGAAATGGGTCTTCTAGCCCTCAGTCAAGGCATGCCCAGCTGATGCTGTGTGGAGCAGACAAGTCTTCTGCCTGCCCAAGCCAAACCCTGCCCAAATTGCAGATTTCTGAGCTTAGGGAATGCTTCTTTTTTGTTTTAGTCCACTAAGTTTTGGAGTTGTTTGTTATGAATCAAAAGATTACCAGAAGAGTACATTGTTTAATTGTCTAGAACTCTGATATCAACACTACATGTCAGCATTTCTTTAAATACCTGTGGGTTGTTAGAATGTAGTAATTGGGCATCCAATTCAATGGAAGAATGTTATTCAAAGCGTGCTGGGATTCCTGCTTGGAATTTATATATTTATACAATCTCTATATTTGCTTAAATTAAAAAAAAAAAAAGTATGTAGAACGATGTTCACAGCAGTGCTATTTTCAACAGAAAAAGAACGAAAACAACCTAAATGATCATTAATAGGTAAAATAAATGATGGTACATCTCTATATGGAATACTAGATAGACACTACAAAGAAGAATAAAATCTAAATGTACTGACCTAATGTTAAGTAAAAAAAGAAATAAGCAAAGCAGTGTATAGGATGATTTCATTTGTGTTAAAATATGTAATAGATACTCCAGCTGTATAGTTCTATAAGGAGAAAGATGTCTGAAACAGTATCCAAGAGACTGTTAACAATGGTACCTCTGGGGTATGGGACTGTGGAATTGATTGGGAAATAGGAACTTATATTTCCTTCTCCACAATTTCTGTACTTTTAAATTTCTCACTTTGAGTTTGAGTTTTATAATAAAAGATACTTTCAAATGCATCTAAGAGTACAGACTAGCTATAAAGTATCAGATTGACTTTTCAAGTTTTCTTTTAAAACTATTTCTTACCTGAGGGGCATGTTTAGGTATCCAAAGTGCATTTGTCCTCCCTGGGTGATCATATTTGTGCATGACAGCTGTCACACACAGAGCTACCAACTCCAATGCATTTGAGGACAGGCAGCCATGGCTTTCATCTGGAAGAGTAAAACTATTTGAGAAAAAGTAAGCAATTTGACCAAGGTCGATTCCCACATAAGAATGGGAAGAACCATAAATACAAGAGTAAAACAGCTTTTGCCTTTAACTTCTCCACAATAATGCTAAATATTCTCACAGCCAACATGATTACTAACCTCATTTTTCAACTTGCCTCAGAAATAACATAAATTAGCATAGAAACTGGGAGAACTACCCGTGTTAATAGAAGTAACAGTGTTAGTTATGACTCCACAGTCATTTACTTTACCCAACATTACAGGATTCTCATACCAGTTCACTGGTGTATTGCTCAGGCTAAGGGTAAAATTACTCTGATTTTCTAAACACACGTCAGCTGTGGGTTAGGTTAGGCAGCCAAGGTGCAGGTAGGTGGTAGGAAAAGGCAGCAACAGAGAATGAAATTGGCCTCCTATTATCTGTGACTCAGATGGAAATACCACAGATAATTAGGAATTAAATATTATCATACAAAAGCATCTCAGCATAGCTTTGATGTTTTTGTTATTAAAGTGTGATTCATGGTAGGAAAGTTTTGATTTGAAAATGTGATTAACAATGATTCTGAAGAAATTTTCATGATAAAGAAAACAGAAAGCATACTAACAATAATCCCAAACAATAACAACAAAATATACAGAAAGAAGGCCGTAGTCCTCACTGAGCCTCTATAAAATCCTAAGATATTGAACTATCGGTGCATCCAAGCCTCCTGCTCTGACCTCTCACCTCCCAGAGCATGTGGTCATTCAGTCGAGAAATCAGAGTTGAAGTCCTGTGGCCACATCCTTTGCCTGATATGAAAGACAGAGGTGAAGAATGTCATCCTTGTCTTCTGAAAGCTTGTGCTCATGTCATTAGTGTGGTTCATACCACATCATGTTATGGCTCATTGTAAATATGTCTTAAGGAAGAACTTAGGTCTTATTCATATTTGTTCACTGTGTCTAGCACAGAAATCAATTTTAATTGCAGCAAAAACTTAAAAGGGTAATTTTCTATCCAAAATATGGTCAGAGGAATAAAGAGAAAAATGAGATTAGATGAAAAGAATCAGAATTGTTGGACTGAAGAAGGCAGTAAAATTTCCTGATTGCCTGTCATGTGCCAAACATCATTTCAGGGAAGTTGTATGTGTTCCTTTCTTTAGTCCTCATCCCAGTCCTGTGAGGCAGGAAGGAAACTAAGCCTTCCAGAGGTTAATGCCTTACTCCTTTCCAACCCATCCTCCCCACTGCAGCCAAGGGACCTGGTCTGATCACTCATTGGCTTAATAAGCTTCCATGGCTCTCCATTGTCCTTGGAATAATGTCCAAACCCCTCAACTGACTAAGGAGCTATGGGACCTGGTGCATTCCCATGTCTCCAGCCTTATTCCTTGCCACTCTTTCTCCTGCTCTCTTCCCTCTTGGTGGGAGGGAAGAGTTCAGTTCCTTGAGCACACACCATGCCCTATTTCATCCTGGCCTTCCCACAGGCTGTTCTCAAATCCAGAATGCTTTTCCTTCCTCTCTTTTCATTAAGTGTTGAATGAATAAATGAGTGAATAAATGCAGAGATATTGGAGAGTGTTAGCGTAGGAGCCTGTTCAGGAGAAAAGTCAGTTGTAGTAAAGGGATCAGGGAATCAATCACAAAACTATGGTAATAGATGAGTTCTTGAGATTTAAGCTGATCATAAGATGTAGCACCTCTAGCACTCAGGTCATGCTTTCTTCTCTTCACAAGTTCCTGCTCTTCCTTCAAGGCTCAGCATTAATGCCACTTTCTCTAGGAAACTTTCAACTCACAAGGTAGTTAATTCCTATGACTACATTCCCTATAGCTCTATGCATTTCTCTTGTATACTGTTCATTACACCCAACTTAGGAAGGTGCTTAAAGGCAGGGCCATGTCTTTCTTATTTGCTTCTCCATCCCCAGCACATAGCATTGTAAACATCACATAGTGGTTACTCTTTATATATTTATTGATTTGAATTACACACTAACTCTAAAACACATAGGTTGGTTTGTGTTTCTCATTGTTTTCGTGTTTTATTTTTTTCGGCCGTTAGTTTCTTTCAGGTAGCATTATCGTGTAGTTGGAGATTTTATAAATTCCCTACCCACTCTTACAGAATGAGTACAACTAGTAGGGAATTGGGGTTACTCTTAAGTCTAAAATGATATTATCTAATTAATAATAGAATTAAAAAACAACTATCCTGGTTCTCTAAGTCTCCCTCTGGACACAATGCTGGTGAGCACAAGTGTTTATTTTCCTTTCCTTTACCTTATTCCTCGCCCCTTCCTTTCCTTTACCTTATTCCTCGCCCCTTCTCCCTTTGCCTGACTAATTCCTATCCATCTTTTACATCTCAGCATGGGTATCACTTCAGACGGTGTCCACCTAGGCTATCTAAATGACAACTTCATTGCCAGAACAAGTACAAGAGTACCTGACAAATGGTAGGAGCTCAGTAAATGTTGTTGATGAATGAAGGTGTGTTGGAGAGATTTGAGGTAGCGTATTGTTCAGGGAAAAGATCAGGAGTGATGAGATGAGGGAATCAATCACAAAGCGATGTTGTGTTCTTTGACATTTAAACTTATCAAAAGATGGAGCATAGCTTAGCACCCATATCTTGGTTTCTAAACACCATTCTCCAAAAAACTGAAGCAGGAGAAATAGTTGATTCTAGGGCTGGAGCAGGGAAAATACAAGAGGAGTCTGGAGAAACATGTAGTGCCAGAAAGTTAGGACGTGCTCAAGTGGCCATAAGTGTGGGCTGAACTTAGTGACTCTCATCTAAGAGACAGAATATGAGAATGGAACTGGAGTAACTTTAGTAAAAGGAGAAACCTGGCAGACACTACCTTAACAAAGTGATCAAGGTTAACCTCACCAGTAATACGTATTGGCATCATGGGCTCCTTGATATCATGCAATGAGAAAGACACTCTCTTCTGGGGTAATCTTCCTCAAAATCCATACACTTTATCTACTTATGAGAAAACATCAGATAACCTAAATCGGGGAGCAGTGTAAGAAATACCTGAACAGTGTATACAAAAGTGTCAAAGTCATGAAAAACAAGGAGTGACTGAGAAGCTGTTAAAGAATCAGGAGACTAAGGAGACATGACAACTAAAAGCAATGTGGTATCCTGGAGCAGAAAAAGGATGTTAGTGGAAAAACTGGTAAACTGTGAATAAAGTCTACAGTGTAGTTAATTTTACTGTACCAATGTTAACTTCTTAATTTTGGTAACTGGGCTGTAGTTATGTAAGATGTTAACACCATGAGAAGCTGGGTGAAGGATATACGGGGAATTCTGTACTATCTTTGCACCTCATCTGAAAATCTAAATTTATTTCAAAATAAAAAGTTAAAAAAAAAGGAGGCTGCACAAGGTTTGGCTGCAGGGACCAGTTATGAGGACAGCAGTTGGAGGAGCAAGGAGGCTTATCTGATTTGGGGTCCATGAAATCTTGGCCCTCTAGCAGTGCATATAATTCTACCCTTATCTACACAGAGTTTTCAATTTTATGGAAAGATTTCACATCCTTAAACTCATTTGACCCTCTCCATTGAGAGGAAGGATAGGCAAAGAAAGTGTGTGAGTTCATAGAGGACTATAGTGAGCTTCTCCCAGGATTTTATGTTAAAGTGAGTATCTCACATATAATGTTTGAGGTTAGTTATCCGTAGAGACCAAGGTGTGTTCTCTGAAAGAAACTGATCTGAAGGAAGACTGTGACATCATTAATGAACACACTAAGTAAAGAACATAACAATGGTGATAACCAAGTCCAGAAAAAGGATAGTCAAACACTGAATTAGCCACAAAGTTTGCAACATGGACCGGGGGGATGTAGGCCCAAGCTGTGTCTCATAAACTCAGATAATAGGATCTTCTCTTTGGTAAAGATCAAGGACTCAAGCCATTATAGCTCCTTTTTCTAATTCTGTTCTCTCTAAACAAATAATTAAGGGACACGGAAAGAAAATTGATTACCTATGTACTTAGGACTGTGCTAGATAATTTAAATGCTTTATTTTTTTTTTATTCTCTCACAACACAATGAAGTAGGCATTATTGCCCTCAGGTTACATGTGGGAATCAGAGACATATAGCGAGATTAAGCTACACAGTTGATTAAAACTAAGTAGCAGAGTTGGGATTCAACCTAGGTGTGTCTGATGCTCTGACCAAAACTCTTTCCAGACCCAGATGGTAGGTACAGAAGAGATGCCCCTCATCCCTGCTGTGCACTTTAACCATCCTACTTGATGCAGACTCTTGGCAAAAACTGGCCCACTGTGCTCTGGGATTGTATTATGGAACACTCACCGTTTCAAGGCAGAAACTCCACTTGCCTTTTGAAAATAACAAACTCTGCAGTGAATGGAAAAGAAGGTGAGTCCCCGACATCCATTTCTTCTTTTGGTAATTTCTCTGACTTTTGTTAGGTATTAATGCCAACTCTGCCCAGTCCAAGCATTTTTGAAGCTAACTCAACCCCTGGCCCTTGGGCAGGACATCTGATTCAGAGTAGTGTGACCCTATTCTCTGGCCCCAGATTTTGGTGACGGGAGGGACATGCAAGCAAATTTGGGTCAAGGAGCACGAAGATTCGTTTGCTGGGAGCCTCTGAGAAATATGCCTCTTTGTTCTTCTGAGGGATTTTCCAGATATTCTTTCCTCCCTTCTGGGATAGGAGTAAGGAAGCATGCAGCACAGGGGTAGGGATGAGGAAGCAGGTTTCAGCAAATCACTTTGTCCCAGTGAAATGGAGTCAGCCTTTGGTGAAAGTGACGTGTGGATCAAACAGGTCAAAATAAACCAAGCCTTTGGTGTTCCCACCTTCCTCGTGAGCTAATAAATGCCTTTTATTATTTAGTCCAGTTTGAGTTGAATTTTCTCTTATTTACAACTGAAAGCACCTTCACTGACAACTTCCAAACCAGCTTTTATGAACATTAGCCAGTGAGTAGGGCAATCACATGACTTGTTCTTCAAATCAGGACTGTATTGAGAGGACAAGGGGGAACTATTAATTATTACATGGTGGCAACAGGTGTCAACTGGGACCATCCTGGACAAACTGCAATGGGTGGCCACTCTACCATGGAGGCATATGCTGGTGGCAATTCTGTCAGTGGATAAACTGTGAGTCTTTGGGTGATTAATCTCAGATTTCTGAATATCAGTTTTTCCATATGTGAAAGGAAATATGACATTCTGTGAGTCTAGGTAGTTTCTCCCTGGTCTGTAATATTCTGAGCTCCAAAGGTAGGAGTGGGAGTCCAAAGGTTGAAATGTTCCTTAGAGCAGAGATCATCATCATCATCATCATCACTTTGTTAGTCAGCTATTGCTGCAATAATGCTGCATAACAAACAACCACAGATTTCACAGTGACTTACAACAACATTAATCTTTCTTGTTTATGACTACAGATAAGTTATGGCTTGAGTGATCCCAGCTGGGCTTGCTTGGCCAGGCTGAACTTCAGACTTTGGCTTGGGTCAGGATGTCCCATGTGTGTCCATTCCTATACCCAGGCTGAAGGAGAAATGGCCACTTGGGATATGCTCTTCTTATGACACAGGGTAGAAGCTCCAAGAGGACAGAAAAAAACATTCAAGCACATTTAAAGTCTGGTCTGACACGGCATACATTATATCCACTCACATTCCATTAGCCAAAACAAGTCATAGGGCCAAGTTTAATGTTAGTGAGACTGAGCCGTACAATCCACTTCAAGAAGGAGGCACTGACAAATCACATGGCAAAGGGCTACATATAAAGATAAATATAAATCTATTACAGGGTAGAAGTGAAGAATTAGTAACAACAATCCAATCTAACATCATCCATGCATTGGGCACTCACTAGGTGCCAGGTTCTTAAAATATATTATATCATTAAACCTCACAACACTTACATGGAACAGATATTATGAATATTTTTGGGTGAATGAGTGTTTGCCAATTGTATGCCTGTTGGGCTAGGCACTGTGGTTACCATGTAAAACAGTTCTGATATTCAGTGGGCTGGAGAGCAGGCAAGGTAGCCGGAGGGCTCTGTTAAGCAGGAAGAGGAATCTGGAATTATTTCTTAAGCTCATATAAGCAGGATGCTCATCTGATCCCAGGGCAGCCAATAAACAAGAGCTTCAATTTAGGTTGGAAGAGAACTTGCAGTGTGGATGCCTTTTCTTCCTTCCCATCCCCCTCATCACCTCTGCGCCTCACTCTTCAGGATTACTTCCTTACAGCACTATTAAATCTTGTCCCTTCTTCTTCCCCAAACACACACACAGAAGTAAATTGGCAGCTTCACAGGTTAATATGCTAAATGTTTGTTAGTCGGGATTTTGCTGTTCTACCATTTTCATACCAACCCTTATATGAATATTCGAGAAGCATCAATGAAGAAAAATTACAATTCACAGAAGACTCTAATAAGTATAAATCATAAATGGTACATTTGATGTCTAGGCGTTCTAAAGAGGAATCATAGCATCAAGGAAAAGCCGAATAGAGGGAAATCTGGGACAAGGGTGACTTCCAGTCAATGTTCAAATCGCTCCTCCTTCCACTCATTCCTAAAACCATTTTGATGTCATAGTCTGGAGCGTCAAATCCTGACTCTTTTGCCAAGTCATTATCCTATAAAGGATGGTGAGAAAACCTATTTTTCTAATTTATAAATAATGTTGCTCTAACAATTAATACAAGACATCAGGGCACATAATTTTATTTCATCCAATACTTACTGAATATCTACTATATTCTAGGCACTAAGCGAGGTGCAAGTGACAATACTGCCATCAAGGTCACACACAGTCTAGTGTGGAAAATAGTACATATACACAGATTTAGCCTTTGAGGTGTTGACCGTACCTTTTTTGATTTTTGAACAAGTGCTATGAAACACAATAGAGAGATGGATTATTTATTTTGGGAGGAGGAGCAGAAAGAGTAGGAGCCATCCATTCTGAACCTTGAAATCTAAGAGAGAAGAAGAAGAAGGACTTTTGGGTAGAAGTTCAGAATGTAAAATGGCACAGAGGAATGGAAACATGGCATCTCCCTCAGATCCCTGATCAATGTCCTGCATGGCTGTCTCAGGCACTGCTGTGGGCTAGGGAGTTTTATGGATTGAATTGTGTCTCCACAAAAAGACATGTTGAAGTCTTAACCAGAATGTGACTTTATTTGGATACAGAGTCTTTAAAGGAGTAATCAAGTTAAACTGAGGTCGTTAGTGCGGGCCCTCATCCAATATGACTGGTGTCCTTATAAAGGAAATTTGGACACAGATAGACATGCACAGAGGGAAAACGATGAGAAGAGACACAGAGACAGCCATGTGTAGATCGGCGATTGGAGTGATTCATCTATAAGCCAAGGAACACCAAAGATGCCAAAACCAGCAGAAGCTAGGAAGAAGCAAGAAAGAATTCCCCTACAGGTTTCAGAGGGAGCATGGTGCTGCCAACATGCTGATTTTTGGTTTCTAGGCTCCAGAACTATGAGACAATAAATTTCTGTTGTTTTGAGACAGCCGGTGGGTGGACTTCCTACGGCAGCCCTAGGATTCTAATTCAGGGAATTAAGAAGCTGCTCTTGCGATTCAGGGCAGCCCACTCCTACTTCGAACATAGCCAATTGTCTCTCCTTTTATGCTTGTGCTTAAGATTTTGTTCAAAAAGCAGGTTTCTTTGGAAAAATAAACAAGAAAACCACTGGTATAGAGATTTGAGAGTGTATCAGTTGGACACTTTCAGTTGTAAATAAACAAAGCTGAAGTCAAATGTCTTAAATAACCAGGAGGATTCATGGGTCTACATTATAGAAGTCTGGAGATGATGTGAGGTTCCAGTGCAATTTGTTAGAGACTTTGATCAAGAGTCCGACTCCATTTCTCTGAAGTTTTCTGGAGAGTTCTCCCATGAAGTTTTCCTCCTCAGGCTGACTCCTTTTAAAGTAGCAAAATGGCTGCCCTAGTTCTAGCTTCACTTCACAGCACACTGTGCAGAGCAGGGAAGAACAGCTTTGACAAGGAATTCCCAGTCAAGGCCTGGAGGTTCTCACTGATTGGGCCACCCCTGAACCTGCACTGACAACTTAGGCCTGTGCTCTGGACCAACTGTGACAGGAAGAAAGATTCGCCCTGATTGGCTTAGCCCACTCTTTATATTCGCCTTATATAATAAAACACCTCCAATTTAGTGGCTGAAAACCACAACAATTTATTGGCTCCTGATTCTGGGGGTCAGGAATTTGGGCAGGGCTCAGCTGGGGTGGCTCACTCTCTTCCATGCGCTGTTGGCTGGGCTCACTCACGCATTTAGGGTCACTTAACAAGTCTGCTCAGGCCTGGCTGGTCCTGGCTGGTGTTGGTCACAGGTCTGCCGGTTGTCTGGGCTGCCTCGGTTCCCTTCTGTGTGTCCTCTCCAGCAAGCCAGCTTGGCCTTGTTCTCATGTGCACAGCATTCCATGAGGGTGAGACAGAGGCTGTAAGGCCTCTTGACATCTAACCTCGAGACCTGAGTGACATAAATTCTGTCACATTATATTGGTCAAAGCAAGTCCCCACCTCTTAATGGGAAGATCTGTAAAGAATTTGTGATGATCTAAAATCTATCACACCCACCCCTAGAGCTGTGGTAGCAGGGGCCTAATTCACACAAACCACAAAGCTCCTAAAGACAATGAACATTAGAAAAAGACTGGCTAGAGGCTGGAGAAGGGGCTAAAAGGCAGATTGAAATCAGGTTGTGAGGGGCTATGTATGCCTTGCTAGGTGGACTTTCTCTTGTAGGCTTGTTGTTCTCACTCTGTTTTCTGTGACAACATAATTAACAATTCTGATGCATTCCCATTAGTAAACATGATTAAAAGTGAGTCACCATGGCTGTTTTTCTCGACCTGAAGATTGGGCATGAGTAATGTTTCCTAGGGGGGCTTGTTCCTTCCTCTTGGGGAGTGGGCCTGCCTTAGTCATAACTCACAATTCTAGGCAATGGGGAGCCACTGCTGTCCTGTTCCTAAGTGCGAGGGAGATTTCCGCTCTGAGATTCAGTCTTAAGGTGCTCCTGCAACAGCTCCAGGTTACCCTCATGTACACCCTCCTTCATTCCCCCAGGGTGTGCATATGCTGCTAGTTTGGGATTTTCCTGTTTCCAACAGCACACTATGCCCAGAAGCAACATTTCTTCCTGCTGGCCAAGTCCTTGGGGCCCAGGCCACTCCTGTGCGCTCACGTACCATTCTCATTTTTTCTTGCTTCTGGTCTTGACCAGGACAGCCCCAGTCCATACAATGTGTTTGGACATCAACCAGGGGGACGGCCATAGTCCAGGTCTCTTTCCTCCCAGAAGTCTCCTCCAAGCATACTGCAACTGCTGTGGTCCCCAATGACCACATGAACATGGACTTGAACATATTGACAAGGGGAGGGTGATATCTTTGTGGCATCTGAGCTGTAGCTATAGTGAGTGTCCTGCCATGTGCACATACTTATCTCTGCTGCTGGGCTGTACACAACTTGTAGAAGAAACATGGGATTCTCCTTGTTTATGGTGAAAATAAATATCAATTGAAAAAGTGAATTAATGATGGATAAATAAACAAGATAATTCTCTGCAGCATCCCTCTGAATGAAAAAGTTTAGGGACATGGAAAATGTTTCCTGGTGGATGACTCCTCTCTTCCCAGAGTCCTGGTTCTCAGGAAGGCACCAGTGCCAGCTGATATCAGGCATCTTAATCTCTGGGTCCTCCCTTACACCAGTGGAGGACACCTGAGCCTAGAACAAATGTTTGGAACAGTGAGAACTTTTCTCTTAAACTGAGTTGGAATAAAGCTCTGAGGAATCCTTTAGGGGATAGAGCAGAGCAGAGGTGAGGGTAGGGGAAAGGAGGTGGGGGAAGAGGGAGAGGTATGTAGGAAGTGAGCAGGGAAGAGGGCACCCTTCCATCACCTCCCATGGGACTCTTCCTAATTGAAAATCCCACCCTGGAGTCTTCAGCCTTGTTTCTGCAGGACACTTGGCTGCACTTCCCCCAGCAAGAGTGGCTAGTTTACAAAGAGGACTTAAAGCCTTAAATGCCTCTCTCTTAATTCAGTGGCTGCTGCAACATCCACTCCATTTGGACAGCTCCTTTGCGCTCCTGCATCCCATTATAGGCAGCCCTTGCTCACTTCCATTTGGCTAAGGAGCCTGGGCTCCTGGAGGAAAGGAAGGCTGTTTACAGTAAATGATTCAAATAGAACCAGGAGCAAGGGCAAGTCTCTGCCATTGTCTGCCGTACCAATCCCAGGGCAGATAGAGATGGCTGGGATTGTTTAATCTTTAGGATCCATTATGACTGTCAACAGGGGGTTGGGAGACGGTAAATACTGTGGAAAGCTGTTCAGAGGTGTGGCCTGACTGCAGCTATAGCAGCAGCTCTAGGACAGAGAACTGGGGAGTAACTGATGGAAGATAAGGAGGACGGACAGGGCAAAGCAGATCTGGGTGGCCCTCATGCTGCCCCTTGGGGACATCTAACACATTGGTTCTTAACCTTGGATGCTCACTGGAATCTCCTAGAACTTCACAAAATGCTGATACGTAGGTTCTACCCTCTTCCCCAGATTCTGAATAAATTGATCTGGTTTGTGGCCTGGGCATCAGGGTTAGGAAGCTCCCCAGGTTAGGAGGCTGAAAGGGAGTGGAGAGATTTTATCATTTCATAATGGAGAGCTGAAAGGACCCATACAGAGCATACGTTCTCAGGTGAAGCAACAGGTAAAGAGGGAAAGGTCAGATACTTGACTTAGTGACAAAGAAAGGACCATTACTTTTATCTCTTAAGTTTCCAGGCCAACCAATTTTCCCATTTACCACTTTCCTTTCCCTTACTGATCATGTGGCCTTGACCAAGTCATTTTTCTCACCTGTAAAATGGATATTGTCACCTATTTATTTCTGTTATTGCCATGAGGTTCAGGATTCGCGAAGATGCTGTGAAAACACTATAGAGGGAAGAGAAGACAGAGCAGGGATGTGTCCCCATCCTATGGCTTCCCATTGCACTTAGAATAAACTGCAAACTCTATTCAGAGCTACAGACCCACGTGATGAGGCTCCCGCCTACCTCTCCAGGCTTAACTCCTGCCCTTCCCCACTGTATTCACCATGCTCCAGACACATTGGCAGGCTCTCTAGTCTGGAACATGCTGAGTACATCCTTTCCTTTGCATTTCTATCTCCTCACCTGGATTGAATGAGCACATCTTCCTGTGTAATCTCATCTTTTCTCGTGGTTTTAATTATCACAACTAAGTTGATTAGCAGTGGGCTAAGCAGTGACTGGTCAGTATGGAATTAGAAACAAGTATGGAATTGTGACTAAAAAGGAAGGAGAATTGTGGAACAGATGATGAGAGGGGAGTGTGGGTCAAAAACTCGATTTTTGCCGTGGAGAGACTTGAGCATTTTTATGTCTTCAGTGGAGGAGCCAAAAAGAGGGAAATACGTGATGTGGGGGAAAGTGGAGTAACTAAAGAAGTAAATTCCCTGAGCACCTTTTAAATGCAAAATCCCCTTGAAAAGATAAAATATGTGACTCCTAAAGCTTCTGGTTTCCACTTAGCTTCCTTTTCGCCTATCATTTTATGAGCTTTTGTACTGCAAATGTCTTCTTATCCATCTGTCTGTAAACTGTGAGCTCAGTGAACAGGGGAGATAGATCTTAATCACTGTTGTATCTCAGTGCTGAGCACAAAGTAAAGACTCCAATATTAATGAATAAATGTATCTGTTGACTTTCTTTCTGAGTGACGCGGGTGCCCTGGAGCAGCACAAAATCATTCAATAAATGGATAAGAAGGAGCTAAGAAAAAGAGAGGGAGCAATGCAAGTAGAGGGATGTGTCGATGCTGATGAGAAACTTGACCAACTTCATGTTTTGAAGCGAAGGAGTAGGAGCAAACACAATCTATTTTTCTCTCCTCCCTCATAGCCCTTGTCTACATCCTGGTATATTTTACATAGCCATAATCCAAGCATCTACATAATCGGATATTTTGTTTTACAAAATGGCGTTTTGAACAACTCCTTACACTGTCTCATGTTCTTTACAATTATTACTGTGAGAGCTGCAGGATATTCCATCCAGTTAGTGTACTGCAGTTTACTTCACTGTTTTCACTGTCCCTGTTGTTGGATATTTAGGTTGTTTTGAATTTCTGCTATTTTAGAGAATGCTGCAATGAAGAGCTTCATACATAGGGGTTTGCCCTCCTATGAATTGTCTCCTCAGTCTAAATTACAGTGAATCAAATTACTGGGTCAAAGATGTGAACATTTTATGGTTCTCAATACAAGCTGCTATATTCCTCTTTTGTATTCACTGTCAGGAGATATTCATCAATTTCACTGTAAACAATGGCGCCAGTATTATTATTATACCTTCCTTGCCAAGTTAATAGATATAAAAACATACTTCGTTGTTTGATTTGAATTTTGTTGCAGTCTGAAAATTTTCCCCTCTTTGCTTACTATCTATGTTTCGTTCTGTTTATGTCATTTGCCATTAAGTGGGCATTTGTGATATTGATACATATTAGGTTAAATTTTTTATATTATACATAATAATCCATTTCTCTAACATTTGAGACAAATACTTTTCCTGCTGTTTTCATTTTTCACTGTGATTTGTTGGTTCTTGTACTGAAGTTATGTATTTATCTTTTTCTTGATGAATTCTTTCAAAGATCAGACACTATCATCCAAATAAACACATAAAAAAATCCCAATTCTATTTTGTGCAATTTATGATCCTTAAGTTATTTAATAAATTTGTAATTTTTAAACATAAATTTTGGATATAACTTGATGTTTCCCCGAACTGGTAATCCAGCGGCAGCTTAGCCTCTATATGTGAGAGACTTAGGGAGCAATCTTGTTAAAAGGGAGAGCAGGCTCCTTGTCTTGAAGCTGCATTTCTACAGCAAGCGCGTTGTTTTTACCGACACTGCCTGTTGCTAGGTAGCTTTATGATGGTGGCGAGGATGATGGAGATTGTGACTAGGGAACGGCTAAAGCTCTCCTGGCCAGGACTGCATTGTGATTTTCGTGGACCCTAGGCACTTTTGCTTTTGTGGGCTCCTCCCTCAATAAAATATATTAAAAATTATATTTTACAACTGCCTTGTTATAAAGGTAAATATAATCCAGGCTGGATACATTACTATATATTCATTATTATATTCTTTTTTATTCTTATTTAAATTTTTTTCCTATTTTAAAGTTAAAACATTTTTATGGACCACTAATCTGTACCTTTTGTGTCTAGTGGATATCAACTCTGTCCCACAGCTATCTCTCTCTCTCTCTCTTTCTCTCCATCTAAATAATTGAGTCTTCTTCTTACCTTTTCATTCAGTTCCCTACATACACATATTTATCTATAAGAGAACCATAGTATTTTAACAACTATTCTTTTCCAATGTGTTCTAACAGTTGTTAGAGCTGATCTATACTCCAGAGTTCTTCTTTCTAGGTCTCTTGACCACTTATTTTCCAAGTGAATTTGAGAACTCCTCTATTTATTATAATAGAAAAATCCCCTTGAAGTTGCATTGTATTTGTAAGTTATCTCAAAGAGATATGACATCTTTATAAGGACACAACAGTTTGATATTCCATTCCAGAACCAACATACCATGGCTGTGCTATAGAGAGAGCTCAAAGAATGGACACAGAGGCAGGAAATAGGATAAAGAGGAACCTGCACTCTGTTAGGTTGAGCTCCCAACAAGGGGCGCTCAGTGAGGCTGGAACACAAGCTTCCATGAGGCAACATAGTCCCAGAAGTAGGTGGTAAACCCGCACTGAAGGACAAGTGCTAGGCTGCTCTTTAAATTAGGGAAAGGAGAATGCCCTTGGGCAGAGACTGAAGACTGTCCTTGAGCCAAACCTACCCTCTCCTAATCTGAAATTTGAAGTGGCTGCAGCTTGGTAGTCCTCAGTATCAGGGTTATGGGTAAGTAAGGAATTTCGCTTTGTTTTTTTCCCAAATTTTTATTACAGTAAAATACATACAACATAAAATGTACTATCTTAACCATTTTTAAGTGTACAGTTCAGTCGTATGAAGTACATTCATATTGTACAACTGTCACCACCATCCATCTCCAGAACTCTTCATCTTGCAAAACTGAAACTCTGTGCCCATGAAACAGTAATTCCCCATGACCCCCTCTCCCCCAACTCCTGGCAACCACCATTCTACTTTCTTTCTTTTTCTTTTTTTTCCCTCATGCCCTATTCTCTGAAAACCATCATTCTACTCTATGTTACCATGACTGTGAGTTCAGCTGTTTTTTTTAAATTCCACATATAAGTGAGATCATACAGTATTTGTCTTCTGTATCTGTTTTATTTCACTCAGTTTTATAATGTCCTCCAGATTCATCCATGTTTCTGCAAATGACAGAATTACCTTCTTTTTGAGGCTGAATAATATTCTATTATATATATATAACCACATTCCCTTTATCCATTCTCCATTGACAGACATTTAGGTTGTTTCCATATTTGCCTATTGTGAATAATTCTGCGATGAACATGGGAATGCAGATATCTTTTCAAGTTAGTAATTTTTTTTTTTTTTTACTGGGAAAGATTTGCCCTGAGCTAATATCTGTTGCCAATCTTCCTCTCTCTGTTTTTTTTCCTCCCAAAGCCCCAGTACATAGTTGTATATTATAGTTGTAAGTCCTTCTAGTTCTGTGTAAGCTGCTGCCACAGCATGGCTACTGACAGGCGAGTGGTGTGGTTCCACACCCAGGAACTAAAACTGGGCTGCAAAGCCAGGCACGCTGAACCTTAACCACTAGGCCATCAGTGCTGGCTCTCAAGATAGTAGTTTTATTTCCTTTGACATATACCTGGAAGTGGGATTCCTGGATCATATGATAGTTCTATTTTTAATTTTTTGAGGAATCTTCATACCAGCTTCCATAATAACTGTACCAGTTTACATTCCCACCAACAGTGTATGTGGGTTCCCTTTTCTCCACATCCTCACCAACACTTATCTATTGTCCTTTTGATAATAGACATCCTACAAGGTGTGAGGTGATATATCATTGTGGTTTTGATTTGCATTTCCCTGGTGATTAGTGATGTTGAGCATCTTTTCTTATACCTGTTGGACATTTGTATGTCTTCTTTGGAAAAATGTCTACTCAGGTCCTTTGGCCATTTTTTAATTGGGTTATTTGTCTTTTTATTATTGATTTGCAAGTGTTTCTTATATATTTTGGATATTAACCCCTATTGGATGTATGGTTTGCAAACATTTTCTCCCATTCTGTAGATTGCGTATTCATTTTGTTGATGTTCACTTTACGATGCAGAAGCTTTTTAGTTTCATGTGGTCCACTTGTTTATTTTTGCTCTTTTTGTCTGTGCTTTTGATGTCATATCCATGTAATCATTGCCAAGACCGATGTCAAGGAGCTTTTTCCCCATGTTTTCTTCTAGGAGTTTTATGGTTTCAGGTCTTAAATTTAAGTCTTTAATCCATTTTGAGTTGATTTTTGTCTATTGTGCAAGACAAGGGTCCAATTTCTTACTTCCGCATGTGAATATCCAGTTTTCCCAAATCATTTGTTGAAGAGAGTATCCTTTCCTCGTTGTGTATTCTTTGTACCTTTGTCAAAAATTAGCTGACTATGTATGCGTGAGTTTTTTTCTGGGTTGTCTATTCTGTTCCATTGACCTATGTGTCTGTTTTTATACCACCACCATACTGTTTTGATTACTATAGCTTTGAAATACAGTTTGAAACCAGGAAATGTGACGCCTCCAGCTTCGATCTTCTTGCTGAAGATTTCTTTACCTATTTGGGACCTTCTTTGATTCCATATGATTTTAAGATTGTTCTTTTTATTTCTGTAAAAAATGCCGTTGGAATTTTGATAGAGATTGCATTGAATCTTTGCTTTGTTTGTATGGACATTTTACAAATATTAATTTTTCCAATCCTTTAACATAGGATATCTTTCCATTTATTTGTGTCTTCTTTTAATTTCTTTCATCAATGTTTTGTAGTTTTTAGTGAACATATCTTTCACCTACTTGGTTAAATTTATCCCTAAGTATTTTATTCTTTTTGATGCTATTATAAATGGGATTGTTTTCTTAACTTCTTTTTTGGATAGTTTATTGTTAGTATTTAGAAATGCAACTAATTTTTGTACATCGATTTTTTATCCTGAAACTTTACTGAATTCTTTTATCAGTTCTAACAGTTTTTTGGTGGAGTCTTTAGAGTTTTCTATATATAAGATTATGTCACCTGCAGAGACCATTTTACTTCTTCCTTTCTGATTTGGGTGTCTTTTATTTTTTTTTCCTTGAATTGCTCTGTCTAGGACTTCCAGTATTATATTGAATAGCAGTGGTGAGAGTGGACAACTTTGTCCTGTTCCTGATCTCAGAGGAAAAACTTTCAGCTTTTTACCATTGAGTATAATGTTAGCTGTGGGCTTGTCATATATAGGCTTTATTATGTTAAGGTATGTTCCTTCTATATCTAGTTTGTTGAAAATTTTTATCATGTAAAGATGTTGAATTTTGTCAAATACTTTTTTATGCATCTATTGAGATGATCATATGATTTTTATCCTTCATTTTGTTAATGTGGTATATCACATTTATTGATTTGCATGTGTTTAGCTATCCTTACACACCAGGGATAAATCCCACTTGATTATCGTGTGTGATCCTTTTACCATGCTGTTGAATTCAGTTTGTTAGTATTTTGTTATGGATTTTTGCATCTATGTTCATCAGGGATATTGGCCTGTAATTTTCTTTTTTTGTAGTACCCTTGTCTGCCTTTGGTATCAGGATAATGCTGGCCTCATAAAATGAATTTGGGAGTGTTCCCTCCTCTTCAGTTTTTTGAAAGAGTTTGAGAAAGATTGCTATTAATATTTCTTTAAATATTGGGAAGAATTCACCAGTGAAGTCGTCAGCTCCTGGACTTTTCTTTTTTGGGAGATTTTTAGTTACTGATTCAATCACCTTATTGTTATTGGTCTGTTCAGATTTTCTAATTCTACATGATTCAGTCTTGGTAGGTTGTATGTTTCTAGAAAGTTATCCATTTCTTCTAGGCGATTCAATTTGTTGATGTATAATTGTTCATAGTAGTTTCCTATGATCCTTGGTATTTCTGTGGTATCAGTTGCAATGTCTCCTCTTTCATTTATTGATTTTATTTAGTTGGGTCTTCTTCTTTTTTTTCCTAATTGGTCTAGCTAAAGTTTTGTTAATTTTTTTTATGTTTTCGAGAATCCAACTCTTAGTTTCGCTGATCTTTTCTTTTGTCTTTCTAGTCTCTATTTCATTTATTTCTGCTCCAATCTTTGTTATTACCTTCTGTCTAATAACTTTGGACTTAGTTTGTTCTTCTCATATAATAAAAAACATAATTTTATACCTCAAGGAACTAGGAAACGAAATTTTGTTTCTTCATGTAGGTATCCTTGAAACCAACGGATAGTCGTAGGAATAGTTAAGAGATCAGATGGTGGAGACTAACAAGTATGGCACCACGCTGTAACATCACTTATGAGCAGCTCACCCCCCTCCTTTTTTTCTGTCAATAGAAACATTTTATGTATCCTACGACTTTCTAACTTTACAATTTTTAATATGAGAGACAGCCTTTTTAGGATAGACTTGCATACTTCAAAGGCCTTCCTCCCTAAGTCCCAGTCTTTAATGATGAAAATTAGCAAGTACTATACTTTAAGCTAATGTCTTACAAGTGTTGTCTGCAATGAATAGACAAGACTCTAATATAAAAGCCATTAGAGTAAATTGAATAACTTTAATATAGGGAGAAAAATAACTTTAATATGGGGAGAACTTGAATATATATTGTGTTTTGTAAGTTTATATTTGGCAAGCCACTTCCCTTTATGAATCATGAAAAAGACCTAGGCCAGGAAAATTTCTGTGCCCTCAAGAAAAAGATAAAAAGATGTGTGATCTGAAACTTCAAACTTAAAAAATTTCAGGGACAATGTTTTACCTTAATTTTAATGTTATAAGGCATATTGGGGCACCTTGTTGGAGAATCTACCTGTGAGTTCATGCCTGCCCACTCATAACACTCAGAAGTATACGGTTACCTTTATACTCAGAGAAGCCACCCTCTCCAAATAGATAATAAGCTATCATATCAACAACAGCAACAAATCATCCAATATTTGAGGTACCTCAACAGATTCAAAGAGTAGCCAAACAGAGAAAATTTCCCTTAATGAAATAGGGAACTCAGTTTAAGATTATCATGATCAGATCATGTTCTCAGATGTCAAATAGAAGCAAATTTAAGTTAACTCTACGAGATTTAAACCCAGTCCATTAAAAATTCCCAGTGATTAAGTAACAATGGGAAAAAACTCAAATTTTAAAATCACAAAATGCACATGAAGGAAGTCATTATAAGTAAGAACGATTAGAAATAAAAAACTGAAGTATGAGACCCAGAAAGAATGAATATACAGGAATTATTGCTTTCAAAACAAATTTATATAATAGTTTTCAATAAATAAAAAATGTTACAAATCGTATTAGTGAGCTCAGGCTACCACAACAAAATATGACAGACCGTGTAACTTGAACCACAGACGTGTACTGTCTCACAGTTCTAGAGGCTGAGAAGTCTAAGATCAAGGTGTCAACCGAATTGGTTCTTGATGAGATCTCTCTCCTTGGATTGCAGACATCTGCCTTCTCGCTTTATCCGCACATGGCCTTTCTTCAGTGCTTGTGCTTACAGGGGGGAAAAGAGAGAGAGAGAGATCTCTCTTCCTCTTCTTTAATGCCACTAATTCCATCATGGGGCCTGACCCACATGACCTAACCTAACCCTAATTACCTCCCAATGGCCTCATGTCCAAACATCATCACATTGGGGAGTAGGGCTTCAGCATATGAATTTTTAAGGGACCCAAGCATTCAGTCCATGATACTCTTCCAATGAAAGAGACATGCAAATGAATAATTAAAACAAGACGTAGTAATTCTTCTAACAAAAACTCAAAAAAAATATTTCATCTGGCTGTGTATGGTCTTGGACAAGTCATGCCCCTTATCTGGAACTCCAATTTCTCACGAGTTCCAAGTGCGCTACTCTAGTGTTATGCTGACAAATGTTAATTACTGGCTCTCTGAAAAATAAATTATGTCTATAAGTTTATTATGAATTTTATTGATATAAGGGATGTGTAACACAAAATTTTAAAATAATAATAAAATATTCTATAGTCTTTCTCATAAATCCATACCCAAGTGATCCTCAAGAATGCCTTTTATTGATTTTTGCTGAATTCTTGTATCATAGTCAACCTATGCTTATAACTGATGAAAGAGTATAGTTCTGACATGAGTGTTAGTCAATATTTTTTTTACTTAATAAGATAAAAGTGAAGGGCCGGCCCTGTGGCTTGGTGGTTAAGTGCACGCGCTGCGATGCTGGCGGCCCAGGTTCGGATCCCGGGTGCGCATCGAGGCACCACTTCTCTGTCCATCCTGAGGCCGAGTCCCACATACAGCAACTAGAAGGATGTGCAGCTGTGACATACAACTATCTACTGGGGCTTTGGGGGCAAAAAATAAAAAATAAATAAAATCTTTAAAAAAAAAAAAAAAGATAAAAGTGAAGCAGTGAAAACATATGTTTGAAATTCACCTATTTTTCAGTGGCATGAATAACTTCTTTGCAGAATTGGATAATAGTGCTAAAATATTGGAAGAATATTTCCTCAATTTTTATGCTATTCACAACGTACCGGCTACTGACTTGACACACATTTAAGTTTAGTCTTCATTTTTAATATTTTCGCTATCATTTCTTAAGTCTAGATATTCAAAAAAAAAACAATAATCTAAGGCCTGATTGGTAACTGATTTGCTAATTTCTGTGATGTAAATACCTTTACCATGGTCAAGTTTAAGCTACCAATGTGACATCAATGAATGAAAGTTGAGAAGAGATGTGAATAGCACGTGATTACAGATACAATAGATGTAAATAATCATAAGACTATAGATAATAGTAACATGTAGTAAAATACTTAGGAAGTGACGAGTTTTGATTATTTATTAATTTTTTAAAATATAATTCAATTTTGACTTAATTAATACAAGTTAATTTTAATAATGGCTTGATAGTGCTTAATAACTGGCTCATCATTTCTGAAAATTTAAAGATCTGCTCTTGCAAGCCAGTATGACCCCATTCCAGAATACCACTGCCTACTGTTGTTTTTTTTTGTGTGTGTGTGTGTGGGACATTAGCCCTGAGGTAACATCCATGCTAATTCTCCTCTTTTTGCTGAGGAAGACTGGCTCTTAGCTAACATCCATTGCCAATCCTCCTCCTTTTTTTTTTTTCCTTCCCCAAAGCCCCCCAGTAGATAGTTGCATGTCATAGTTGCACATCCTTCTAGTTGCTGTATGTGGGACGCGGCCTCAGCATGGGCAGAGAAGCGGTGCGTTGGTGCGCGCCCGAGATCCGAACCTGGGCTGCCAGTAGTGGAGCGCACACACTTAACCGCTAAGCCACCGGGCCGGCCATGCCTACTGCTCTTAATATAATGTTCTACAATCCAAGAATCCCAGAAGCTTCTGGATGAACATCACATAACCAGATAGTATGACAGCCCACATCCAAATTCTTCTCTTTGTCTATCACAACTATTTATAAATGACAGAATCTGGAAGGGTAGGACTAGGTTTAGTTTGTTTCTTAGCCTCTAAATCCCATATATTTGACTCCTGCTCTCTCATTCACCTTTTAGCATTGCTGTAAAGTCATGGAATAAAGCACAGTCTGGAAAGAAAACAAAAAGAAAATAAAAGCATCATCTTAGAAAGTAATGGAAGAAATCCAATTCCTCCCTTCATGTATTTATTTATACACAAACACCAACATTTGTTTATAGCCCATGATGCTTACCTATGCCCACATTAATAATCAACCCTTAGTAAAGCCAACACCTTCATTTTTTAGACACTGAGGCAAGAGAGCAAAGGAACTTGAAAAGGGACTCCCCTATCAAGTGGTGAGTCAGTGACAGAACTAAAAGAAAACCTCAGATCTTATGTTCCTTGTCCTACATTAGTTTGCAAGCACACACACACACTCACAGCCACACACATATGTTCACTCACACATACTCACAACTAGCATCCAGGCCAAGGCTACATCAGCTTTATTATTGTCTGCCCTCAGGCTTCCAGAAGCTTCATTTCCCCACCTAGGTTGAGCTGTGGGCCCAGCCCAGGACACTAAGTGAGGGTGAGGCCTCCTTCAGCTGCAACTGTGGACACACAGGTGCCTGGAAGGCTTGTGAGTGGGAGATCCTGCCTCGGACTGAGGGCACAGTCCCATCCCTCCTTAAATTGAGACTCAGAAGCATCCAAAGCTGAGACTCCTTACTGACCGCTGTCCCTCTAGTTCCCAAGGGGAGGGTCAATCAGCTCCTAGTGACAGGGAGAAGGGCCTTTAGGGGAGCTGGGGAGACTTCCACCTTCCCCAGAAAATGAAGGAATTGCTGAAGACTAAACCCCATAAAGAATCAGATAAAGTTAGATGTCATTCTCATCAACAACTAAGTTTCCAATATAATTCCAGGTTTTGAATGGTTTTCTCCTGAAAGCTCTCTAAGGAAAGAAACCTTATAATTCCTCTAAGTAGCCTGTCCTTTCTTTGTCTAACCTGAGTCTTTCTAGCTTGAGATTCAGGTCTGCTGTCTCATGGCGGGCCTTTTGGAGGGCCCTCTATTGGCTTCCTCTGTTCTAGTACATCTCCAATATTAGGACAGCATCATCTTTTCTGTCAGCACCTGCACGAGGTTATCCAGATAAGAGACTAGCATAAAAAGCGCTGATGACCAGACAGGCCCCAGATCCTGTGATGGAGATGACAGATCAGCATGATAGTGCATGATGTGTCCAAAGATATGAGAGTTGGGTAAAGATCCAGAACAACAAGTTTTACTCCATATCCAGCCACCATCCCTACATAATATAAACTAGAGGGGAGCTAAGAGATCATATCGTTCCAATTTTTCCGTTTTATGGAAGAGAAAGCTGAGACCTAATGAGGAACTGGCCTAGCAAAGACTATACAGGGAGGCCAAAGCAGAGCAGAAATGAGAGGTCAGGATCTGAAACCCCAAAACCCCCACCCTAGGTCATTTCTCTTTTGCATATATTACACTGCCACATATTCTGGTGATGTTGTCTGCTGGACAATCAATGGCTGCTCGGCTCAGGGAAGAAAGGCCATCAGTGCTCAGGCATGCTCAATGGGGGCTGTGGCTGGTCACACCTGCCTGTTCAGCCTTTTCAGTTTTACTTTCCTGGTGACCTCAGAAATCTGAGCAAAGACTGGATATGCCGAGCCAAGATGGGACCACCTATTCTAAAGTTCTATTTCCAAAGGCAACATGGTCTCAGCAGAGACACAGAAGGGACAGATGCTGTGGTCTCCATTCTTGGTGCCTTATTGAGTTAGTGACTTGGCAGCTGGTGCCCGGCTCTTTGCTTGGCTAGGATGCGGGAGGATGTGATGCCCAGATCCCAGCTAAAGGGATCCTCAGGAGTTTGCTCTGGCAAGCATGCCAGCATCTCCCCAAAAGGAACCTTCTCATTCTGGCTCCAAAGGCAATTTTGGGGATTCTGGAACCTCATGTTCTTCTGTAGGGACATACATCTGCCTCCTGGTTTAGCCCTCTAATATGATTCTTGAGAATATGGCAGAATAGGAAGCACCAGGAATATGTCTCCCCACCAAGCCAATAATTACACTGGCAGAATCTGTCTGATATAATCATTTTGGAACTCTGGAGGCTACTGAAAACTTCCAAATTCCAGGGAGAGTCTTGGATGGTAAATTGTGGTTAATTTTGGTTAATTCAGCTCTTTACAGTAGCAGCCACTCATCCTCCATCCTCAGCCCCATGGCAAGCAACTTTACATATGTTCCAAAGCAGCATGCTAGGGCTTGTGGATGCCGTGGGGAGCAAAAAGGACCCTGTTCTCAAAACATCAGGGATCTGTGTTCTGATTGCTGATTGCTGCTTTTGACCTCAGACTACATAAAAAGAGGCCAGAAGACATTGTTGTTGCACATCCCCCCACTGTTGGAAGTCCCTCACCCTCTGGCAGAAATGACTTTCATGGAATTTAAAGAACTGGAGCCCTTTTTATCTCCCCCTCTCTCTTTTCTGTTTTTCCCCTTTTGGAATCCAGGTATAAAATCTAGGACATTCAAAAGTAAATATATATACAGGGAAAATTAGACAGTGACCATGCATGCCCAGGAAAAGACACAGGCTCATAAAAGACCTTAAGTTTACAACTCAATTGATATTTGCCACAGAGATAGACTACTATCAAAATAAATAAGTAAATAAACAAGAACAAAAAGCAGTAAACCCTGGGGAAAGGGGAGAATCTGATTTCCAGAACTACCACATTATTAGATATAAATGTCCAGTGTTCAACAAAAAGCCACAAGGCATACAAAAAAATCGCAAAATATGGCTCATGCAAAGGGGAAAAAAAAAATGAATCATCAGAACATTCCCTGAACAAACACCTGATGGTAGATACACTCAACAAATATTTTGAAACAACTGTCTTAAATATACTCAAAGAACTAAAGGAAGATGTGGAGAAAGTCAATAAAACCACATAGGAACATAATGGAAATATCAATAAAGAGATAGAAAGCCTAAAAAGAAACTGAACAGAAATTCTGGAGTTGAAAAGTAAAATAACTGACATGAAAAATTCACTAGAGGGATTCAAAGGCAGATTTGAGTAGACAGAAGAAACAATCACTGAACATGAAGATATGACAATGGAAATTATAGAGTCTGAGCAACAGAAAGAAAAAAGACTGAACAAAAAAAAATAGCCTAAGGGCCCTGTGGGAAATCATGAAATGGACCAATACATGCATCATGGGAGTATCAGAAAGAAGAGAGAGAGAAAAAGGGGCATAGAGAATATTTGAGAATATAGTGGCTGAAGATTTCCCAAATTTGATGAAAGATATTCATCTACACAGCCAAGAAACTAAATGAAATCCAAGTAAGATGAATTCAAAGAGATCACACTGAGACACATTATAATCAAACTTTCAAAAGATAAAGCCAAAGAGAAAATCTTGAAAGCAGCAAGAGAGAAGCAACTAGTCACATGCAAGGGATCTTCAAAAATATTATTCATGGATATCTCATCAGGAACTCTGGAGGCTAGTAGGCAGTGGGATAATATACAAAAAGTGCTAAAAGAAAAAAATAATTGTCAAACAGGTATCCTACATCTGGTAAACTGTTGTATAATATGAGGGATAAGTTAAGGCATTCCTAGATAAACAAAAGCTAAGGGAGTTTGTTGTCACTGACCTGCCCTACAAGAAATGTTCAAGGGTGTCCTGCAAGGTCAAATAAGAGGACACTAGACAGTAACTAGAAACCGTATGGAGAAATAAAGATCTCAATAGACATAATTACATGGCCAATTATAAAAGCTAGTATAATAGCAATAGTAGTTTGCAACCTCACTTTTTGTTTTCTACATGTTTTATGAGACTAATACGTTAAAAAAAACAATTGGTTTAAAAGCTAGTATAGGGCCGCCCCGTGGCTTAGTGGTTAAGTGTGCGCCCTCTGCTGCTGACAGCCCAGGTTCAGATCCCCGGCGCGCACTAACACACCGCTTCTCTGGCCATGCTGAGGCCGCGTCCCACATACAGCAGCTAGAAGGATGTGCAGCTATGACATACAACTATCTACTGGGGCTTTGGGGGGAAAATAAATAAATAAATAAATAAATAAATAAAATTATTAAAAAAAAAAAAACCAGTATAATTGTAACTTTGGAGTTTAACTCCACATTTGGTTTTTTGTATAATTTAACAGACTAACACATTTAAAAGAATTATTAGTTTATGCTTTTGGACACACAATGTATAAGGATATAATCAACAACCAAGGAGGGGATGGAGCTGTAAAGGAACAGTGTTTATGTATGTTATTGCAGTTAAACTGGTATAAATTCAAATTGGATTATAATCCTAGGATGTTACATGTAATCTGCATGGTAACCATGAAGAAAATATCTATAGATTATACATAAAAGGAAGCGGGAAAGGAAATTAAACACTTCACTAAAAAAAAATCAACTAATCACAAAAGAAGATAGTAATGAAGGAAACGAAGGACAAAAAAGCTATAAGGCACATAAAAACAAATAGCAAAATGATAGATCTCCTTCCTTATCAGTAATAACTTTAAATTTAAGTAGATTAAACCCTCCAGTCAAAGACAGAGATTAGCTGAATGGATAAAACACAAGATCCACCTATATGCTGTCTACAAGACACTCACTTTAAACCCAAAGACACAAATAGATTGAAAGTGAAACAATGGAAAAAAAATTCTATGCAAATAGGAACCAAAAGAGAGCAGGGATGGCTATACTAATATCAGACAAAATAAACTTTAGACTATAAAGATTTAAAAGAGACAAAGAAGGATATTATATGTTAATAAAAGGCTCAAAACAGCAAAAAGATATAATTATAAATGTTTACACACCTAATGACGTACCATCAAAATATATGAAGCAAAAACTGACAGAATTGAAGGGAGAAATAGACAGTTCTACAATAATAGTCAGAAACTTTACTACCCCACTCTCAGTATAGATAGAACAACCAGAAAGAAGATAAGTGAGGAGATAGAGGACTTAAACAACAAAACAAACTAACTAGACCTAATAGACATCTACAGAACACTCTCCCCAAGAACAGCACACACATTCTTCTCAAGTGCACACGGGACAATTAGGCCACAATTTAAGTCTCAAAAAGATAGATATCATACAAAGTATTTTCTCCAATAACATGAAGTTAGAAATCAATAATAAGAGAAACACTGGAAAATTCACAAATTTGTTGAAATTAAATAACACGCTCTTAACCAACCAATGGATCAAAGTAGAAATCACAAGAGAAATTAGAAACTACTTAGAGATGAATGAAAATGAAGACACAACAAACAAAAACTTATTGGATGCAGTGAAGGCAGTGCTAAGGGGGAAATTTACAGCTATAAATGCTTACATTACAAAACAAGATAGTGACATTAGCATCATGGTGGCATAAGACATTCCTCTTTTCTCTCCCCCCTTTTTAACAACTAATTAAACATCCATCCACAAACAAAAGTATCTCAGTAGGAGGTGTGGGACCCAGCTCCATACACCAAGGGACCCAGGGTGACTCTTGCCCGCTGGTGCATCTGAAAATAGGCAAATGAATCTCAGATCCCAGTAAAGTTTTTGGAGTCAACAAACCTGCCCCACCCCCTCTCACTGTGGTCAGGGAAACAACTTGGAACCTGGGCAGATACCCATGAGCAAGAAAGAACTTGTAGAAGTCCAGCCTGCCCAAGAGGAGATTCCAGAACACCAATGGAGAAGAAAAGATATGAGTTTGGTCATGGTGAAGAGGAAGGAACTCTGCCAGAACCACCCCCAAACCAGGGTGACACTGCATGGAGCTACGCTCTATATCCATGGGGACCTCTACTATGGAGGAGGTGGAAATCAATGAGTTTCTCGCTACCTTAGTTGTGTGGTTTGTGACTAGAGAAATCCATTTCTCTCCAGCAGTACTGAGGTGAGACCTCCATAACTGAGGAGAGGGAGGACAAAGGGTAAGAAGCAGATAAGAATATCAAAGAGACACAGTTTCTGCTGACTTTTGCAGGACTTCAGCAGGAAGTCCATTCACAAGCCTCTGGGAGTACCCTTACCTGAAGATCTCCCCACTAGGCCCACAGACACCCTCTATGCCAACAATGCTAAACCCATACTTCCCCCGACTCTGTGGCCAGATCTCTGCGTGTGCTCCCAAGTGCAGCAGCAACAGCAGGTCCAGTAATCAGGGTGCTCTCAAGAAAACAGAGCAGGGCTGTGGACAAGGGAGAAACACAAACTGGAACTATAGCACTACCTCTTGAGAAACAAAAGAGAGGTTTCCAGCGGCAAGTCTGGTGACTTCTAAAAACAAGAAAAGACAGAAAAGCTAAAGAATTCTGCCACAAGAGGGAGCAAAAGAGTGGAGCAGTTCTACCCATTCAAAAGCTGAGGAAACCCCAGATATAGCAACACCAATGAACAGTACCCTGTCTGAAGGCAATCAGTAATGATGTAAGGAGGTATCTGCCAGTTTAAATGTGAAAGAAGCAATGCAAAAATATAAGGGACATGAAAAATCAAGGAAATATGTCATCCCCAAAAGATATCAATAATTCTCCAACAACTGAGCTAAAAGATGCTTGATACCATGATCTAGCTGATAAAGAATTCAAAATAGCTGTTTTGAAGAAATTCAACAAGCTAAAAGAAAACTGGAAAGATAATTCAATAAAATCTTAAAAATATATACATGATGAAATTGAGTTCTTTACCAAAGAGATATAAATCTTAAAAAAGAATCAAACAGAAATTCTAGAGCTGAAGAATGAGGTGATGAATGCAATAGAGATCATTTGTGGTAGAGTAGACTAGACAGAAGACAGAATAAATGACTTAGAGGATAGGCATTTTGAAATGACACAGTTAGAAAAGAACAACAACAACAAAAAAGAATAAAAAAGAGCAAAGAAAGCCTGCATGACCTAAGAATCCATCAAAATGACAAACAACAAAATAATTGTGCACCCAGAAGCAGAAGAGAGAAAGAAAGGGTCAGAAAGTTTATTTAAAGAAATAACAGCTGAGAACTTCCCAAACGTAGAGAAGGACTTGGATATTGAAGTTCACGAAGCTAATAGATCACCCTATTATCTCAATGCCTAAGACCTTCTCCAAGACCCATTATAATGAAACTGTCAAAAATCAAAGTTAAAGAAGGAATCCTAGATGCAGCCAGGGAAAAAGAGTGTAACCTACAAAAGAACCCCCATTAAGCTATCAGCGGATTTCTCAGCAGAGACCCTACAGGCCAGGAGAGAGTGGAATGACATATTCAAAGTGTTGAAAGATAAAATTTGCCAGCCAAAATGCTCTATCCAGCAAAGTTCTCCTTCAGATATGAAGGAGAAATAAAGACTTTCCCAGACAAACAAAAGCTGAGGGAATTATCACCACCAGACCTATATTGCAAGAAATGTTGAAAGGAGTTCTCAAAGCTGAGATGAGAAGAGGGCCAGCCCGGTGGCATAGCAGTTAAGTGCACACGCTCCTCTGCGGCGGCCTGGGGTTCACAGGTTCGGATCCCGGGCACACACTGACTCACCGCTTGTCAAGCCATGCTGTGGCGGCGTCCTATGTAAAGTAGAGGAAGATGGGCACAGATGTTAGCCCAGAGCCGATCTTCGTCAAGAAAAAAGGGGAGGATTGGCATTGGATATTAGCTCAGGGCTAGTCCTCCTCGCAAAAAAATAAAATAATTTTAAAAAAAAAAACTGAGATGAAAAGACAATAATCAGTTCATGAAAACATGTGAAAGTATACAACACACTGGTTTGGTGAAAAATATATAGTCAGATTTAGAAAATTCTACTTCTATAATAGGATGGTGAGTTAGTCAATTAACTATAGCATGACGGTTAAAAGAAAAGAGTATGAAAAATAACCATAGCTACTATAATTTTTTAATGAATACACAAGATAAAAGAGGTAAATTGTGACATCAAAAATATAAAAGGGGAAAGAGTAAAAGGCTAGAGCTTTTGTAGGAGATCGAAGATAAATTGCTATCAGCAGAAAATGACTGTTTTCTCTATGATATGTTTTATGTAAGCCTTATGGTAACCACAAAGAAAAAATCTAGAGTAGATTCGCAAAAGAAAAAAGGGGGAAACAGAGCATACCACCATGGAATATCACCAATTTACAAAGGTAGGCAGAAATAGGTAGGGAAAAGAGCAATGCAAATACAAAACAACCAAAGAGCAATCAATATCATGGTATTACCAAGACCATACATACCAAAAATTACCTCAATATGGGGGCCAGCCTGGTGGTGTAGCAGTTAAGTGCACATGGTCCACTGCAGCGGCCCGGGGTTCACAGGTTCAGATCCCAGGCGCACACCAATGCACTGCTTATCAAGCCATGCTGTGGCAGCTTCCCATATGAAGGAGAGGAAGACGGGCACAGATGTCAGCCCGAGGCCAATCTTCCTCAGCAAAAAGAGGAGGGTTGGCATCGTATGTTAGCTCAAGGCTAATCTTCCTCACACACACAAAAAATTACCTCAATATAAATGGATTGAATTCACCAATCAAAAGGCACAGAGTGGCTGGATGGATAGAAAAACAAGACCCAACTATATCCAGCCTCCAAGAGTCTCACTTCAGTGTTAAGGATACACATAGGCTCAAAGTGAAGGGTTGGAAAAATATATTTCATGCAAGTGGAAACCAAAAGAAAGCAAGGGTAACTATACGTATATCTGACAATATAGACTTTAAGCCAAAAATGTAACAAGAGACAAAGAAAGTCATTATATAATGATAAAGGGATCAATTTATCAAGATATAACAATCCTGAATATAAACACACCCAACATTGGAGTGCCTAAATATATTAAGCAAATACTAACATATCTGAAAACAGAAATAGACAAGAATATGATAATAGTAGGGGACTTGAATACATCACTTTCAGGAATGAATAGATCATCCAGATAAAATCATCAAAGTTACAATGGACTTGAACCAAACATTAGACCTAACAGATATTTATAGAACATTCCATCCAACAGCAGCAGAATACACATTCTTCCGAAATGCACACAGAACATTCTCCAGGATAGATCCTATGATAGGTGACAAAACAAGTCTCAGCAAATTTAAGAAGATTGAAATCATACCAAGTATCATTTCTGACCACAATGGTAAGAATCTAGAAATCAACAAGAGGAAAGCTGGAGAATCTACAAATATGCGGAAATTAAATGACACACTTCTGAACAACCAATGGATCAAAGAAGAAATAAGAAAGGAAAATTTAAAAAAACTTGAAACAAATAAAAGTAGAAACACAACATACCAAAACCTATGAGATGCTGCAGAAGCAGTTCTGAGAGGGAAGTTTACAGCAATAAATGCATATATTAAGAAACTAGAAAGATCTCAAATAACAACCTAACTTCAAGGAACTGGAAAAAGAAAAAGAAATTGAGCCAAAAGTTAGTAGAAGGAAGAAAATTATAAAGATCAGAGTGGAAATAAATGAAGCACAGACCTGAAAAACAATAGAAAAGATCAACAAAACTAGAGCTTATTTTTTCAAAAAGACTAACAAAATTGACAAACTTTCAGTGAGAGTAAGAAAAAAGAGAGAAGACTCAAATAAATAAATCAGAAATGAAAGAGGAGACATCACAACTGATACTACAGAAATACATAGAATCTTAAGAGACTATTATGAACAATTATATTAGATAGATAACATAGGAGAAATGTATAAATTCCTAGAAACATACAACCTACCAAGATTGAATCAAGAAGAAATAGAAAATCTGAATAGATCAATAACGAGTAAAGAGATTGAATCAGTAATCAAAAACCTCCCAACACAGAGAACTCCAGGACCAGATGGCTTCACTGACATATTCTACCAAACATTTAAAGAAGAATTAATGCCAATCCTTCTCAAATTCTTCAAAAAAACTGAAGAGGAAGGAACACTTTCAAACTTATTCTACAAAGCCAGCATTAGCCTGATACCAAAGCCAGATAAGGACACTACAAGAAAAGAAAACTATAACCAATATACGTGATTAATATCGATGTAAAAATTCTCAAAAAATATTAGGAAACCAAATTCAAGAACACATTAAAATGATTATACACCATGACCAAGTGGAATTTGTCTCTGGGGTGCAAGAAAGTTTCAAATCATATACAAATCAATAAATTTATTGATACATTACATTAATAGAATGAAAGATAAAAATTACATAATCATCTCAATAGATGCAGGGAACGCATTTGAAAAAATACAACATCCTTTCATGATAAAAATTCACAAAAGATTAGATACAGAAGGAACATGCCTCAACATAATAAAGGTGATATACAACAAACCCACAGCTAACATTATACTTGATGGTGAACTAAGATCAGGAGCAAGACAAGGGTGTCCACTCTCACCACACTTATTCAATATAGTACTGGAATTCCTAGCTAGAGCAATTAGGCAAGGCAAAGAAATAAAAAGCATCCAAATTGGGAAGATGTAAAATCGTCATTATTTGCAGATGATATGATCTTATACAAAAAACCCCAAAGATACAAACAGAAAACTCTTGGAACAATCAATGAATTCAGTAAAGTTACAAGATATAAAATCAACATACAGAAATCAGTGTGTTTCTATACACTAACAATGAAACATCTTAAAAAGAAATAAAGAAAACTATTCCATTCACAATAATATGAAAAACAATAAAATACCTAGGAATAAATTTAACCAAGGAAGTGAAAAATCTGTACAATAAAAACTACAAGACTTTGTTGAATGATATTGATGAAGACACACAAATGGAAAGACATCTCATGTTCATGGATCAGCAGAAATAATACTATTAAAAGTCCAGAGCAATCTATAGATTTAATGCCATCACTATCAAAATTCCAATTGCATTCTTCACAGAAATAGAAAAAACAATCTTAAAATTTGTTTGGAACTGCAAAAGACCTGGAATAACCAAAGCAATCCTGAGAAAGAAGAACAAAGCCAGAGGCATCACACTTCCTGATTTCAAATGATATACAAAGCTATAGTATTTAAAACAGTATGGTACTGGAATAAAAATAGACACATTAGTCAGTGGAACAGAATAGAGACCCCAGATTAAACCCCATATATACCATCAACTAATATTTGACAAGAGTGCCAAGAACACCCAATGGGGAAAGGATAGTCTCTTTAACAAATGGTGTCAGGGAAACTGGATAACCACATGCAGAAAAATGAAATTGGATCTCTATCTTACACCACTCACAAAAATTAGCTCAAAATGGATCAAAGGCTTACACATAGGACCCCATAAGAACTAGAAGAAAACATAAAAAAGAAGATCTTTGACTTTGGTCTTGGCAATGATTTTTTGGATGTGACTCCTAAAGCACAAACAACAAAAGAAAAAAATAACAGGTGGGACTACACCAAACATAAGAGCTTCTGCACAGCAAAGGAAACAATTACAAAATAGAAAGACAACCTACAGAATGAGAGAAAATATTTGTAAACCGTATATCAGATAAGGGGTTAATATCCAAAATATGTAAAAAATTCACACAACTCGTTGACCTTAGACAAATAGCTTGTTATTTATCCAGCAAAAAATGGGTTTATTCAGGATCAGCAAAGAAGTGCAGTTTGGGGTCTCCAATCACGGCAAGCCACGTGCAAGTCCTAACTTCACAACTTGAAGAACTCGAAAAATAAGAACAGATTAAACGCAAAGGTAGCAGAAAGAAGAAAATAATAAAGATTAGAACAGAGATAACTGACACAAGGAATAGAAATGCAATAGAGAAAATCAATGAAACCAAATGGTGGTTCTTCGAAAATATCAGCAAAATTGACAAACCTCTAGTTACATGGGCTAAGAAAAAAGAGAGAAAATTCAAATTACTAAAATCAGAAATGAAAGTGGAGACGTTACGGGGCCGGCCCGGTGGCACAAGTAGTTAAGTGCTCACGCTCCGCTGCGGCGGCCCAGGGTTCAGGGGTTCTGATCCCGGGCGCACATCGACGCACTGCTTGTTGAGCCATGCTGTGGTGGCGTCCCATATAACGTAGAGGAAGATGGCCATGGATGTTGTTAGCTCAGGGCTAATCTTCCTCAAGAAAAAAGGGGAGGATTGGCATCAGATGTTAGCTCAGGGCTAGTCCTCCTCACAAAAAAAAAAAAAAGAAAAAGAAAGAAAGAAAGTGGAGACATTACTACTGGTTTATACAGAAAATAAAATAAGAGATTACTATGAAAAATTGTGTGCCAACAGATTGGATGTTGTAGATGAAATGGACAAATTCTTAGAAACACAAAACCTACCAAGAATAAATCACAAAGAAATAGAAAATCTTAATATTTCTCCAACTAGTAAGGTGATTGAATCATTAATAAAAAATCTCTAGGAGATATTTTTACACCCAAGTTCATAGCAGTATTCCTCATTATAGCTAAAATCTAGTAGCAACCCAAGTGTCCATCGACAGAGGAATGGATAAGCAAAACGTGATATATACATACAATTGAATTTTATTCAGCCTTAAAAAGGAAGGAAATTCTGACATATGCTACAGTGGAAGACCTTTGAGGACCTTATGCTAAGTGAAATAAGCCAGTCACAAAAGGACAAATACTTCCACTTACATTAGGTAATTAGAGTAGCCAAATTCATAGAGACGGAAAGCAGAGTGGTGGTTGTCAGGGGCTGGGGGTAGGAGGGAATGGAGTAAGTGTTTAATGGGTACAGAGTTTCATTCAGCTTTGCAACATGAAAAGAGCAATGGAGGTGAATGGTGGTGAAGGTTGCACAACATTATGAATGTGTATAACGCCATTGAACTGTACACCTAAAAATGGCTAAGATATTAAATTTTATGTGCATGTTACCACAAGTAAAAAATGTTTTTTAAAAATGGGAGAATTATCAGTGTTACCTATTAAAGATGAGTTAGCACTGACATTAGAGTTTTTCTTGGTATAAAAAGAAGGATTAAAATCTTTAGAATGAAAAACAATCAAACAAAAAAAAATGATGATTCTTGATCTGGACTCTTTTCTGGATCTTCATCCAAGAGACTGGCTTAAGACAACTTCTCCTGTTTGTGACCCTTTTTGGTCCCAAACCCCTCCTCTGCTCAAGTGCACAGTGCACATTTTTCTAATTCTCCTTACTGTGTAGTCTCAAACAGGACACTTAACTCTAGCAGCTTATATAAAGGATCTGTGCATCACTCTTTTATATAAAACACAGGTATTAAGTTATTAGCTTCCTTCAAGCTGAGTGCTGTGTGAGGGACTCTGGAGACTACAAAGAAAAAATAAACAACCCCTGCCTTTAAGATACGTAGAATATAAGAGAGGGGACAGCGTTGTTAACCAACTATACCAGCATGTGTTCAGAGCTATAACCAAAATGCTGTAAACCTTGCTGCTCAAAGTGTGGGCCTCAATCCAGCAGTATTGGCATCATCAGGGAGTTTGTAAGAATTGTAGAATCTCTGGCCCCAGCCTGCTCCAGGTTTGAGGATTGGTGAGAATGTTAACTTGGGCTCAAGTCCTTGGTTCTAGCTTCCTCTAACTTTGTGTTACTCCTGAGGCTGTGAATAAGTGCCAGAGGTATACAAGAGATAAGGATACAAGTTGAGGGACTTGGCAGCCCATTACCTTTCTTGTTCTTGCACAGGAATGGCTTGGTAGAGTCCAACAGGAGAGAGGAGCACTGAACTGTGGGCATTTTATACCCTCAGCCACAACAGAAAGAAGAAATCATTTATCTGCCATGTAAGGCTATAATTTTAGAACTTGACAAGTCATATCACTCACGCCTAATGTCCAGACTTTGGGCCTTGCATTTCATGCCCTGGGATAATAGCCCTTTGTGATGTTTAGTTTCATGTATCAACTTAGAAATGATATGGTACACCATAATGCATTCAAACACTATTTAGGTTTTGGCTGTGAGGGTTTTTCCAGTTCTACAATAGGATGACTTTAAGTAGAGGAGATTATTCTCAATAATGTAGATGAGTCTCACCCAATCAGTTGAAGGCCTTAAAAGCAAACACTGATATTTCCCTGCAGAAGAAGAAATTCTGCCTCAAGACTGCAGCATCAACAAGAGTGATATCACCAAGATGGCAATGTAGGTCATGCCTGACTTCACTCCCCCTCAAAAGAAGAACAAATAACAACTATTCATAGACAAGACTAAAAGAATCCTAGAACATGGAGGTGAGGCTTAAGTACCCCTCTGTACCAACAGAGGCCAGGACAGACCACATTAGAAGCCTCTCCAGGCTTAGAGTCTGTTCCCTCACTCTGCCCAGGCAGGGGAGTTAATTCGTAGCCCCATCCACTACTAAGTGTAGTTCCTGGCTCCACCTAACTAGAAAGCCTGTCCAGAACACATGGAAAGCTGTTTAGCCCAGCAACACTTGAGCAGAGAGTCTGGCAGGCAGCACTGATAGTCTTCAGAGCAAAGCCAGTGGCCCTGTTTAGACAGGGAACTTGGGACATCGGTTGGCTTCATTCAAGACCACAAACAAAGAGCCTTGCTGGACTTGCAGCTGGTTCTCTCCTTCTGCCCAGGTAGGGAAACTAATTCATAGCCCACCCATTGCTGAATACAGTCTTCAGCCTATCTAACTAAGGAACATAAGCAGAGCACACAGGAAGCTGCATAGCCCATCAGACAGCACTGCTCACAGTTGCACTTGAACAGAGAGCACAGCTCATGCCTTGCCCCATCTGCAGAGCAAAATTGGTGGCCCCATCAGGCAAGGAATTCAATAAACAGTCTTGCCTGATTTGGGTCTCTAAACAATGAGCCAAGCAGGCCCTGCGGTCTGTCTTGCTGCCCCACCAGGGCAGGGAAACTAAATTATAGCCCCACCTACTGCTGTGTATACTACCCAGTCCCAACCACCTAGTAAGCCTGACAAGAGAATCCAGGCAACCACAGAGCTCATCCTACAGCCTTGCTTGGGCAGGGAACTAAGCCAGTAGTCCTATCCAACTGTTATCAGGCAGTGGTACCCCCTACCGCAAACTCGGAGCTTCAGCAGTAGCCTCACCCAAAAATAGAAACTGTTAGCAATTCTCACCTGCCCAAGGATGTTACAAGCAGACATATCAAAAAACCCAAACTAAGCTGACTGGTGAAGAACTGTCTCTGCCAAAGGAAATCTATAAAGTCTGGAAGAAAAGACTGCTTACTCTAAAGCACAGATACCAAAGTAAGGAATCGAGGATCACAAAAAATTAGGTAAACATGACACCACAGAAGGAAACTAATAAAGCTCCAATAACTGGCCCTAAAGAAATAGATCTCTATTAACTGCCAGACGAAGAATTCAGAGTAATCCTCTTAAACAAGTCTAGTTAGCTACAGGAACACACAGACAACTAACTGAAATTAGGAAAACAATCCATGAACAAAATGAGAAGTTCAGCAAATAAATAGAAACCATAAAAAAAAAAAAAGCAGAAATCCTAGAGCTAAAAACAATGACTGAACTGAAGAACTCAGTAGAGAGTTTTAAAAATCGACTTGAAGAAAGAATCAACGACCTAGAAGATAGGACACTTGAAATTTATCCAGTCAGAAGAGTAAAAAAGAAAAAAGAATGAAAAAGAGTGAAGAAAGCCTATAGGACTTATGGGGCACAAACAAAAGAAACATAATATCCACATTATGGGAATTCCAGAAGAAGAGAAAGAGAAAGAGACAGAAAGTATATTTAAAGTAATAATGGTTGAAAACTTCCAAAACCTGGCGAGAGAAATGGACATACAGATCCAAGAGGCTCAAAGGACCCCAAAATAGGTTGAAACTGAATAGGGCTACATCAAGACACATAATTAAATAGTCAAAAGTCAAAGACAAAGAAAGAATTTTGAAAGCAGCAAAAGAAAATAGAGAAGTTGCATAAAAGGGAACCTCCTAAAATTATGAACACTTTTCTCAACAGAAACTTTTTAGCCAGGAGAGAAGGGAATGATATATTCAAAATAGTGAAAGAAAAAAACTGTCAACCAAGAATTCTATATCTGACAAAGCTATCCTTAAGAAATCAAGGAAAAATAAAGACTTCTCCAAACAGACAGAGAGAATTCATTACCACTAGATCTGCCTTACAAGAAATGCTAAAGGGAATTCTCTGAGTGGAAGTAAAAGGACACTAATTAACATCATAAAAACATAAGGGGTAGTGTAAAACTCACTGGTAATGGTAAATATATAGTCAAAGTTAGGTTCTGTAATGTGGTAATAGTGGTGCATAACCCACTTATGACTCTGGTATAAAAGTTAAAAAATAAATGTAGTAAAAATAACCATGACTACAATAATTGGTTATTGGCTGCACAATTCAAAAAATACGTAAGCTATTACATAAATAACCTAAAATGTGAAGAGAAGGAGAAGTAAAAGTGTAAACTTTAGGAATGCTTCTGAAGTTAAGTTGTCATCAGTTTAAAATAGGGTGTTATAATTTCAATATACTTTATGTAAGCCTCATGGTAACCACAAGGGAAAAACCTGTAGTAATTTCACAAAAGCACATGTTAAAGAAGTCAAAGTATACTGATACAAAAAGACATCAAAACACAAAAAAAGACAGCAGGATAAGAAACAAAGAACAATGGATCTACAAAACATCCAGAAAACAATTAATAATATGGTAATAGTAAATCTTTATCTATCAATAATTACTTTAAATGTAAATGGGTTAAATCTCCAATCAAAAGATGTAGAATGGATGAATGGATGAAAAAACAAGAGCAAGTGATATGCTGCCTACAAGATACTCACTTTGTCCTTAAAGACACACATAGACTGAGAGTGAAGAGATGGAAAAAGATATGTCAAGCAAATGGAAACAAACAAACAAAAAAAAAACCAAGGGTGGCTATACTTACATCAAAATAGGCTTTAAACTAAAAATGGTAAAAAGAGACAAAGGAAGTCATTATACAATGATAGAGAGGTCAACCCATCAAGAAGTTATAACAATTGTAAATATTTATGAACCCAAGATTGGAGTACTCAAATATATAAAGCAAAAACTAACAGAGCTAAAAAGAGAAATAAGCAGCAATACAACAATAATTGGGGACTTTAATACCTCACTCTCAACAATAGATACATCATCCAGAGAATCAAAAAGGAAACAGTGAATTTGAACAATGCTATAAATTGTTCTTTACGGACATGACAGACGTATACAGGACATTCTATCTGACAACAGCAGAATACACATTCTTCTCAAGTGCACATGGAACATTTTCTAGGATAGACCATATGTTATGCCACAAAACAAGTCTTAGAAAATTCAAGAAGTTTGAAATCATACCGAGTATTGTCTCTGACCACAATGGTATGAAACTATAAATCAAAAACAGGAGGAAAACTCATGAAAATATGGAAATTAAACAACACTCTCCTAACTACTAATGGATCAAAGTAGAAATTAAAGGGGAAATAAAACGGTATCTTGAGACAAACAAAAATGGAAACACAACATACCAATACTTATGGGATGCTGCAAAAGCAGTTCTAAGACAGAAGTTTATAGCAATAAACACCTACATTAAGAAACAAGAAAGATGTCAAATAAAAAACCTAACTCTATACCTTAAGAAACTAGAAAAAGAAGAACAAACTGAGCCCAAAGTTTGCAGAAGGAAGGAAATAATAAAGATTAGAGCAGAAATAAATGAAATAGAGAATAAGAAAACAATAGAAAAGATTAACAAAATTAAGCTGGTTCTTTGAAAAGATAAAATTAACAAATCTTTATCTAGACTAACCAATGAAAAAAGAGAGAGGACCCAAATCAATAAAATTATAAATGAAAAAGGAGACATCACAACAGATATAATAGAAATACTAAGGATCATAAGAGGCTACTATGAACACTATGCCAACAAACTGGACAACCTAAAAGAAATGGAAAAATTCTTAGAAACATACAACCTACTGAGACTGAATCATGAAGAAATAGAAAACCTGAACAGACCAAATACTAGTTAGGAGGTTGAATCAGTAATCCAAAATCTCCCAACAAAGAAAACCCCAGGACTAGATGGCTTCACATTTCAAGAACTAACACCAATCCTTCTTAAACTCTTCCAAAATATTGAAGAGCAGAGAAGACTCTCAAACTCATTTTACAAAGCCAGTATTACCCTGATACCAAAGCCGGAAAAGAACACCACAAGAAACAAAAACTACAGACCTATAGCCCTGATGAATATAGATTCAAAAATTCTCAATAAAATACTAGCAAACTGAATTCAGCAGCACATTAAAAGGATCATTCACCATGGTCAAGTGGGATTTATCACTGAGATGCAAGAATGTTTCAGCATATGCAAATCTATTAATGTGACACATCATATTAATATGACACATCGCATTAATAGAATGACAGAAAAAAAATCATATGATCATCTCAATAGATGCAGAAAAAGCATTTGACAAAATTTAACATCCATTCATTGTAAAAACTCTTAAAAAATTAGATATAGAAGAAATATAATAAAGGCCATATATGACAAGCTCACTTCTAACATCATACTCATTGGTGAAAGGTTGAAAGCTTTTCCTCTAAGATCAGAAGCAAGACAAGAGTGCCCATTCTCACCTCTCCTATTCATCATAGTACTGGAAGTCCTAGCCAGAGCAACCAGGCAAGAAAAATAAATAAAAGACATCAGAGTTGGAAAAGCAGAAGTAAAATTGTCTCTATATGCAAATGACATGATTTTATGTATAGAAAATCCTAAATATGCCACCAAAAAACTGTTCGATCTAATCAATGAATTCAGTAAAGTTGCAGGATACAAAATCAACATACAAAAATCAGTAGCATTTCTATAACTAACAATGAATTATCTGAAAAAGAAATAAAGCAAATAATCCCATTTATAATAGCATCAAAAACAACAACATACTTTGGCATAAATTTATCCAAGGAGGTAAAAGACCTCTACACTGAAAACTACAAGACCCGGTGAAAGAAATCAAAGAAGACACAAATAAATGAAAAGGTATCCCATGTCCATGGATTGGAAGATTTAATATTTTTAAAATTTCCATACTACCCAAAGCCATCTATAGAGTCAGTGCAACCTCTATCAATATTCCAATAGCATTTTTTACAGAAGTAGAAAAAACAATCCCAGAATTTATATGGAACCACAAAAGACCCCAGTAGCCAAAGAAATCCTGAGTAGGAAGTACAAAGCAGTATGCATCACACTTCCTGATTTAGAGCTATACTCTAAAGCTATAGTCATCAAAACAGAATGATAAGGGCATAATAACAGACAAATAGATCAATAGAACAGAATCAAGAGCCCAAAAATAAACCCAAGCCTATACAGTCAACTAATATTTGATAAGAGAGCCAAGAATACTCAATAGAGAAAAGATAGTCTTTTCAATAAATGATGCTGGGATAATTGGATATTCACATGTAAAAGAATGAAGCTGGACCCATATCTTATACCACTTGCAAAAATTAAATGGAAATAGATTAAAGACTTATATGTAAGACCTGAAATGATGAAACTCCTGGAAGAAAACATAGGAATAAAGTTCCTTGGCAAGAGTCTTGGTAATGATCTTTTGGCTATGACACCTAAAGCACAGGCAACAAAATAAGAAATAAACAAATGCTATTACATCAAATTAAAAAGCTTCTGCACAACAAAAGAATGCATCAACAAAGTGAAAAGACAGCCTACGGAATGGGAAAAAAAATTTGCAAACCGTATGTCTGATAAGGGGTTATTATCCAAAATATATAAAGAACTCATACAACTCAATAACAAAATATAATAACCCAATTAAACAGGATTGGTGGTTACCAGAGGGGAAGGAGGGAGGGAGGAGGGCGAAAGGGATAATTCGGCACATGTGTGTGGTGATGGGTTGTAATTAGTATTTGGGGGTGAACATGATGTAATCTATGCAGAAATAGAAGTACAATGATGTACACCTGAAATTTATACAATGTTATAATCCAATGTTACTGCAATAAACAAAAATTTTTTTAAAAAAAACAGTAAACAAAGGATCTGAACAGACATTTCTCCAAAGAAGATACATGAAAAGCCAACAGGTACGTGAAAAGATGCTCAATATCACTAGTCATTAGGAGAATGCAAATTAAAACCACAACGAAAGATCACTTCACACTTATTAGAATGGCCATCATCAAAAAGACAAGAGATAACAAGTGCTAGCATGGATGTGGAGAAAAGGGAACCCTTGTGCACTGTTGGTGGGAACGTAAACTGGTACAGCCACTATGGAAAACAGTATGGAGGCTCATCAAAAAATTAAAAATAGAACTACCATATGATCCAGCATTCCACTGCTGGGAATATATCCAAAGAAAACAAAAACACTAAGTTGAAAAGATATTTACACCTCCATGTTCATAACAGCGTTATTTACAACAGCCAAGACATGGAAATAACCTAAGTGTCCATCAGTGGATGAATGGGATAAAGTTGTGGATATATATACAATGGAATACATTCAACCATAAAAAAACACAAATATGTATACAAAGGAATATTATTCAACCATAAAACAATAAAGAAATCCTACCATTCATGAAAATATGGATGGGCCTTGAGAGCATTATGTTAAGTGAAATATATCAGACAGAGAAAGACAAGTCCTATGATCTCACTTATATGTGGAATCTAAAAACAAAAACAAAAAAAACCAAACTCATAGAAAAAAAGATCAGACTTGTGGTTATCAGATATGGAGTGTGAGGGGAGAGGGAAATGGAAGAAGGTTGTCAAAGGATACAAAGTTCCAGTTATAAGATATATAAGTACTAGGAATATAATGTACAAGAGATGACTATAGCTAACACTGCTGTACAATAAATAGGAAAGTTGTTAAGAGAGTAGATCCTAAGATTTCTCATCACAAGGAGAATTTTTTTTTCCTTTTTTCTTTTTTTTTTTTTATCGTATCCACATGAGAAGATGGATGTTAGCTGAATTTATTGTGGTAACCATTTCACAATATATGTAAATAAAGCCATCATGCTGTATGCCTTAAAATTATACAGTGATGTATGTCAATTGTTTTTCAATAAAGCTGGAAAAAAAAACAGTATGGTACTGGCATAAAAATAGACACGTAGACCAATGGAACAGAATCAAAAGGTCAGAAAAAAACCCATGCATATACAATCAACTAATATTTAACAAGGGAGCCAAGAATACTTACTGGGAAAAAAGACAGTCTCTTCAATAAGTGGTGCTGGGAAAATTGGATATTCACATGCAAAAGAGTGAAACTAGACCCCTATGTTACAGCACTCACAAAAATTAACTTGAAATGGATTAAAGACTTACATACCAGAAACCATGAAACTGCCAGAAGAAAACATAAGGGAAAAATTCCTTGACATCAGTCTTGGCAATGATTTTTTGAATATGACACCTAAAGCACAAGCAATAAAACCAAAAATAAATGAGAGTACTACATAAAACTAAAAAGCTTCCACATAGCAAAAGAAATGATCAATAAAATTTAAAAACCCACAGAATGGGGAAAAATATTTGCAAACTATATATCTGATAAGGGGCTAATATGCAAAATATATAAAGAACTCATACAACTCAATAGCAAAAAAACACAAATAATCCAAAGAAAAAATAGGCAAAGGACCTGAATAGACATTTTTCCAAAGGAAATTTATGAATGGCCAGCAAGTACATGAAAAGGTGCTCAACGTCACTAATCATCAGGGAAATGCAAATCAAAACCACAGTAAGATATTACCCAATGCCTGGTGGAATAGCCATCATCAAGAAGACAAGAGATAACAAATGCTGGCAAGGATGTGGAGAAAAGCGAACACTTGTCCACTGTTGGTGGGAATGTAAGTTGGTACAGCCACAACAGAAAACTGTATGGAGGTTCCTCAAAAAATTAAAAATAGAACTATCATATGATCCAGCAATTCCACTTCTGGTTATTTATCCCAAGGAAATGAAAGCACTATGTCGAAGAGATATCTGCACTCCCATGTTCATTGCAGCATTATTTATAATAGCCAAGACATGGAAATAAACTAAGTGTCCTTTAGTGGATGAATGGATCAAGAATTTGTGATACATATATTCAGTGAAATATTATTTAGCCATAAAAAGGAGGAAATCCTGCCATGTGCAATAACATGGATGTACCTTGACGGCATTATGCTAAGTGAAATACATCAGACAAAGAAAGACAAATACCGTATGCTCTCACTTACATAAGGAATCTAAAAGAAAAAAACCTAACTCAGAAAAAGAGATCAGATTTGTGGTTATCAGAGGCAGGGAGTCGGGGGAGGAGGAACTGGAGGAAGGGGGTTAAAAGCTACAAACTTCCAGTTATAAAATAAATAAGTACTAGGGATGTAATGTACATGATGGCTATAGTTGACACTGCTGTATGGCAGATACGAAATTTGTTAAGAGAGTAATCCCAAAGTTCTCATCACAAAAAAAAAACCTGCCTTTTCTCTTTTTTTTTTTTTTTTTTGTATTTATATGAGATGAGGAATGTTAATTAAAGTTATTGTGGTAATCATTTCACAATATGTGTAAGTCAAATCATTAAGCTGTATACCTAAACTTATACAGTGCTGTATGTCAATTATATCTCATTAAAACTGGGGGGAAAAAGAAAAATATTGTTCCTTTGGTTGTATAAAACATTGTAGAATAATTGAAAATTTTTGTTAGCAAGGTACAATTTATGTACAGTATAATGTACGGATCTTATATTAAAAAAAAAAAGACTGCAGCATCAACTCCTACCTGAGAGTTTCCAGCCTATCAGCCTACCCTAGAGATTTTGGACTTGCCAGCCCCCACATTACGCAAGCCAATTCCTTGAAGTATATATATTTGAAATGATATTGCTTACCCAGGAAATCTTTTCTGTCTCGATTAGGTTAGAACACAGCCTTCTGTGCCTACTCCAAGGATACCATTTATCACACTGGATTCTAATTGCCTCCTTCCTTCATACCTCAAATACTTATTGAACACCTGCTACTCTTGACACAATGTTAGGTGTTACAACAGAGAGCAAAATGGATGCAGTCCCTGTGAATGGTACTTTCCATCTAAGGGGGAGTGAACATTATCAAATAATCACACTGATAAATAGATAAAATAAAACTGAAATAGTGAACTGAAGAAAGGTAAGGCCACTCTTTCAAATCAAGTGACAAAAAAATATAACCTAGAGTCAGAGAGTGGCAGTCTGGGAAGGCTTCCCTGAAGAAGCAACACTTAGCTGAGATCTGAAGATGAGTAACAGTTAACTGAGAATAGAGAATAAGGGGATACCAGACAGTGGAAAGGCACTGTGACTGGGAAAAATGCAGATTCTGACAAACTGAACGAATGCCAGTGTAACTGGAGTTCAGAGTGAGAAAGAGAGCATGGTGAGAAACGAGGCTAGAACAATACTCAGGTGCCACATCATAAATAGCTTTGTGGACTATATTAAGGATTTTGTACAGGACTTGGCCATTGTTGGCTAAATTTAAGTAGCCAAGAAACCACTCATACAATCTTCCTAACATCCACAGATGAGCCAAGCTCTTCAGGAAGTCTCTAGAGTACCTCTCTTTATGGAAGCAATTAATCTTATCATTGTCCTAGCAAGCCTGAGTGGGAAAGATGAGGTCCAGATTTATAGCACTTGGCTCAGGGCCCTGCCAGACACAGGGGCAAGACATTTGTTAGCTCTACTCATCGCTTACGTGCAGCAGCTGCTACAGGAATATCCAGAAAATTTGCACCAAGTGCAGAAATAACTAAGGACCCAAATAATTCAAGAGCCTTCTCCCTTACCCCAGACACATTCTTGAGAACAAATAGATAATTCTCTGTTATGGAACCAGCTAATGAGATGGCTCATAAAAACCAAGTCCAGCCGGGTACTTCATAGTAAAGAAAATATTATTTGCTTTAAATTCCCAACAATTAATACCCAGTCCTTTCTTCAGAGGTGTGGTCTCAGTCACAGCAATTCTTCCTAAAAAGTCTGCCATAGAGTGAATCTCTTGAGAACCAAGTGAAACAAGAGAGCAGAGAAAGTGAATTCTGCTCACTATTGGAGGAATTTTCTAAGAGTCAGAGTGATCCAAAGATAGAATGAACTACCTCAGGAGATAGTGACATCAAAATTTCAAAAATAAGCTAGAAGACCACTTGGAGGGTGTTGTAGAGGAGATTCAAGTATGTGGGTTGGTCTAAATGACCTTAAGGGTTTCTTCCCACCCTGAGAATCTTAGAAGAAGAAAGCATGATGTTAAAGAGTAGCTATAAGATGGAGAACATTGAGAACTCAGAGAGAGGAAGAGGGCTTTGGTAAAAAGCACTCAATAATGAGGAAGAATAGAAGGACTTAATTTTGTTTGGAACGGAAGCAGCTTCTGCCATTGCACCTAATCTGATCTGGGCTTGGGAACCAGGGAGAGGAGATCTGACAATGCATCCTTCCTGGGAACTGTGGCTTCCAGCTTGAACTCACGTCTGTACATCTAGCCAACTTCCTTGAATGTACTTTCCAGATTTTCAGATTGAACCAGAGTTACCATGGTTTGGATGGATATTAGTTCTCTATTGCTGTGTAGCTAATTACCTAAAAACTTAGCAGCTCAGAAGAACAAATATTTATTATCTCACACAAACTCTGAGGGTAGGCTACTGGGAGAGGCTCAGCTGGGTGGTTCTGGCTCAGGGTGTCTCTTGAGGTTGCAGCACAGCTCTCAGCTAGGTCTGCAGTCATCCCAGGCTCAACTGGGGCTGGAGATTCCAGTTGTAAACTCACTCATTTGGTTACTGATGGGCCTTCATGTCTCACAGGCTATTGGCCAGAGACCTCTCCTTGACACAGGGACCCCTCCATAGCCAGATTGAGTGCCTCATTTCAAGGCATCTGGTTCCCACAAAAGTGATTCAAGAAGGAGAGAAATGTGAGTGAGCTAGTGAAATAGTGCCCAAAGATGAAGCAGGACTTGTATCTAGACTATGTTAAGATCTCCTACACTGAATAAGAAGATAATGTGTCCAATTAAAAATGGGCAAAAGAGTTGAATAAGAACTTCACAAAAAAAGATAAACAAATGGCCAATAGGCATAGGAGAAGATACTCAAGTATCACTAGTCATTAGGGAAATAAAAACTAAAACCCACAATGAAATTTTGTTACAGAGTCATAAAAATGGCTAAAATTTAAAAGACTGAAAATACCGAGCATTGGCAAGGACATGTGAAGCAAGTTGAAAGATTACAATACACTTCTGCTAGTGTAAAATGGCAGAGCCATGGGGTGGGGGCCTAGTGGTTAGGTTCGGCGCACTCCTCTTTGGCAGCCCAGGTTCAGTTACTAAGCGCAGACCTGCATCACTCGTCAGCAGCCATGCTGTGGTGGTGACCCACACGAAAAATAGAGGAAGACTGGCACAGATGTTAGCTCAGGGCAAATCTTTCTCACAGAAAAATAAATAAATATAAAAAATCAAATAAAATTGCAGAGCCATTTAAAAAATAGTTTAGGGGGCCGGGCCGGTGGCAGAGTGGTTAAGTGCTCACATTCCACTTCAGTGTCCCGGGGTTTGTAGGTTCGGATCCTGGGCACGCACTGATGCACTGCTTGTCAAGCCATGCATATAAAGTAGTGGAAGATGGGCACAGATGTTAGCCCAGGGCCAAATCTTCCTCAGCAAAAAAAGAGGAGGATTGGCATCAGATGTTAGCTCAGATCTGATCTTCCTCACAAAAAAAAATAAAAAATAAAAAAAATAATAATAAAAAATAGTTTAGTTACATGCATGTTTACCATACCATTTCTAGCTCTTTGTCTAAGAATAATGACTTCAACTTTTCACAGAAAGACTTGTACAAGAATGTTTATGAGTGTCATTCATAATAGCCGCATCTGGAAACAATTTGTGTGCATGTGTCCATCCAACAAATTGTGGTATACAATGGAACACTCCCTCTCCCAAAATAATTATACACTGATACAAGTGACAATGTAAAAAAATCTCACAGTCAATATGCCAGGTGAAATATCCCAGGGACAAGAGATTACATACCATCTCTCTATCTATTTATCTATAGCAAAATGAACCCACAGTGATAAAAATCAGGTCAGTGAGTATGTGGGGTATGGGTTTGGGGGGGGTTTGACTTCAGAGTGGCATGAGGAACATTCTGGGATGAAGGAAATATTCTATACCTTTTTAATGGTGATAGTTACATGGGTTATATGGTATACATTTGGTAAACCTCGTGAAAATATAATTTAAAGTATATGATTTTCTATTATGTAATTTATACTTTATGAAAGTTGATTTTAAAAATAAGAAAAAAATTCAAAATATGTAAACTAAAAATTTTTAGAAATGTAAGGGATAATTCACAGAAACAAAATAATACTTGGAAACTTTATTGCCCTCTACCCAGGCAAAAATACCATAATTGAATAAAATAATTAACAACTTTAATTACATATATACTTAGATATATAGGTAGAAAAATATAGATATATAATTTTATACATCAAGGAAAATACTTTTTTTCTGATATCTTTAATCTTTTATGAGAAAGGATCATATAATAAACCTCATAGAAAATTTCAATAAATTTCCCAAGTAAAAAATTATTGAGATTACTTTATCAAACCTCGATGCAAAAACCTAGAACTGAATAACTGAAGGATAATTTAAAAAGCTATTTTAAATTTAAAAATATTCTTCTATATACCTTTTGATTCAATGTGGAAATCAAAACAAAAATTATAAACAATTTTAAAAATGAGATCTTTACATCTCATAACATGTTATATGATTAAAGATAAACTCAGAAAGCAAAATCATAAATACGTAATATTTCAGATACTGGTAAATTCTATGAATAAAAATAAAGCTGCCTAAGGTGGATAGAGAGTGATCATAGAAGGGGTGCCATTTTGTATATAGTGGTCAGGGAAGTCCTCTCTGAGAAGGTGACATTTCAGCAGAGTTCTGAAGGAAAGGAGGGAGGCAGTCATGCAGACATTGAGGGAATAGCATTCTAGGAAGGAAAAAAAAAAATTAAGTGCAAAGACCTGAGGAAGCTGGGAGTGGAGCAAGCAATGTGTAATTGGCAGAAAGGGAGATCAGAGGAATGATGAGGGGTCACATTGCGTAGTACCTCTTAGGCTACCATAGGACTTTAACTTTTATTCTGAGTGGATGGGGAGCCCGTGGAAGGTTTTGAGGAGAGGATAGACACAATATGACTTACATTTTCAAAGAATCACTCCAGAATTATCTATACAGCGAAAAGGGTAAAAACAGGGAGATCAGTTGGGAGATGATTGTTATAGTCCAGGTAAAACATGATGGGGACTTGGGTCAGGGTGGAATCAGTGGAGGTGGGGAAGAAGTGGCTAAATACAAGTCATCAAGAAAAAGAGAATATAAGCAATTTGATTTAATAATTCAAATTCAGAATAATTCAGAAATCTGGAAAGAGACCAGCTAAACAAATTTTTCAGCAGTCATCTCAGAGAATGGAATTCAGTGGGAATTAGTGAATTAGAAACCAGGAAGATAGTAGAACTGAAAAATAAATCTTAAAGCTAGTGCTTTGAAAAGTCCAATAAAATAGAAATTTTTGGTAAAGTGAGTAAGGAAAAAGAAAAGAGAAAATACAGATACACCACATCCAGAATGAAAAGGAAGATATAAGCTCAAATATGGATATTTTAAATTTTAGTGAAAAGTTCAATTTGCTAATGCATGCAAAAAAATTTAAATTAAAGTTTCACAAAAATATATGTAAGTCAAGAATAGATAGAATAAAATAAATAGAATAATGAATAATAGTAGATTAGAATAACCATGGTAGAAATTTTAATCCCTCTTAGGAACAATATTATAAAAGGAACTCAATGAGAAAATTTTACAGGTGAATTATACCAAGCTTAAGGCACAGATAGTTTCCATGCTATTTACATTGATCTAAAACATAGAAAAAGTTCAATAGTTTGCCAACTCATTTGATAACACTGGCATAGCCCCAATACTAAACTTAACAAAGGTAGTACAAAATCCTAAGTAAATCACAAGCAAATTGAATTTGGAAGTGTATTTTAATACATATCCTCTAACCAAGTAGAGTTTATCAAGAAGCAGTACAGTGATTTAAGAGAGCAGATTCTGGAGTCAGATAGCCTAGGAACAGGTTTGCATCTTGAGATGGATCTGATAGCTGTATGGCTTTGGTCAACCTATTTAAACTCTCTGTGTCTCAGTTTCCTCATCTATAAGATGGGGCTTATGATAGTATCTACTTTATGCAGTTGTTGTAAAGATTAAAAGAGTTGATTTTATGAAGTACTCATTACAGTGCCTAGCACGTAGTAAGCACTCAAAAATATTAATTGTTATTAGTTTCTATGTTTGGAAATGTATTGTTGACATCAGTAAGTCAAAGGAGAAAAACCATAAGATAATGTTGTTAGATACCAAGAGATACTTTGATACAATTTAACATCCACTTATGATTTTTTAAAAATCTCTTAATACACAATAAAAAGAAAGATACTTTCTTGAGATGATTAAAGAAGCTCCATCTGAAATCAATGGACTTCATCATCAAGGATGCCTATTATCACTAATTTTATCTCAACATTATCAAGAAGTTCTACATGATACAAAAATATAAAATAAGATTTTCTATTATTTACAAATGATACAATTGTCTACCTGGAAAACCCAATGCCAATCAAAATCCAAACAGGATTTTTAAAAATTTGACAATTATTCTAACTTTCTTCTGGAAGACTAAATATGTAAAAATTACCAAGAGCATTTTGGAAAAGAGAAGTATGAGGCACCTTTGCCCTACTAGTAATTAAACCGTGTTGCTGGTGCATAAACTTATCAATAGACAGAAAAGAAAGGCCAGAAGATGATCAGCATATGGTAAGGGTGGTGTTTCAAATCACTCTGGGATGTGTTGGTTTATTTAATAAATGTTTTGAGGTAAAGTAGATGTAATCTCATTATTGATAAAATCTATCACCTCTTTGTGGGTATAAACATTGTATGTTTTTGAAATCCATCATATGGTCAGGGGATATTTGCACAGCCAACTTTGAATGACACATTGGGAGGTGCTGCCTATATACGCCTCTGCGTGACATATCCTTCCCACTCCCTCAAAGTTAATCACTTTTTTGAATGTGATGTTTATTTTCTCTACACATGACTGTATATTTTTACTGCATATGTATGTATCCCTAAATTATGTGACATTATGCATGTTTTAAATTCAATACGAATGGTATCATCTAGTATATATACTTTGCAACTTGCTTTATTTTGCACTCAGCGTTATATATGAGATTTATCCAGGTTGATACATATACTTATATTCACTGTTGTGTAGTATATTGTACATACCCATTATGTGAATAAACCATAATTAATTTATCTAAGGTATGTATTGTCCAGTTTCAGCTGCAGAAGACTGGAACTGGAACAAAATGAACATTCTCTAAGATGATTTTAAGAAGACAAAATGAAAAGGAATTTGTAAAAAGAAATGAATAAATTTGATAAATTGGCCATTGAGCAAATTGACGTAGAGCCCAAAATCTCAATAAGAGGAAAAGCAAGCTGAGGTAGCAACATTAACTCCGTCAACGATGGCCCCTGTGTTAGACCGCTCCGGCAACCGCAACAGGATACCACAGGCTGCATGGCTTAAGCAACAGAAATTTATTTTCTCTCAGTTCTGGATGCTGAAAGTGCAAGATCAAAGTCCCATTAGTGCTGGTGTGTGGTCAAGTCTCCCTTCCTATCTTACAAATGGCCATGTACTCCCTGCCTTGCAGGACATTGGTCATATCCAAAACATCCATAATACATTTGGTTTTGGACATGGATCAAATATCAAGGACCTTTTGGCATGGACCAAATGCCTCCATGGATGTTTCGGACAGGACCAAATATGACCAAATATCAAGGACCTTTTGCCATGAACCAAATGTCTGATGGATGTTTTCAACTGAATCAAATATCGGTGGCCTTTTGGAGTGGACCAAATGTCTTACGGAAGTTTTAGACAGGACGAAATGTCTGCTAATCACTCACTGTGTCCTCACCTGGCGCCTTCTCTGTAGGTGCATGGGGAGTGAAAGAGAGAGATCTCTGGTATCTCTTCTTCTTCTTTTTATAAGAACACTGGTCCTATCAGATTAGGGTCCACACTCTTAAGGCCTCATTTAACATTAATTACCTCCCTAAAGGCCCTATTTCCAAATATAGTCACATTGGGGGTTACAGCTTCAATATATGAATTTGGGGAGGACACATTGACTCTAAAACACTCTCAAATTATATATACCACTTAGCTATTACCACACCAACGTTACATAAAAACAACCTCAAAATCTCAGTGGCTTACAAAAACAAATATTTATTTTTCTTGTTCGGGGGTATGTGGTAGGGATGAGGATGATCTCAGCTGGTGTCGGCAGTGTGTGGATCCAGATTGCAGTTCAGATTTAGGTCCACAGGTCTCATTTTGGAGTCCAGGCTAACAGATTAACAGATACCTAAGGCATGTTCTTTTCAGGGTGAGGGAAGAAGCACAAGAGTACAAAACCCAACCATACAAATGCATTTCAAGCCTCAGCTTGAATAAAGTCAAGTAAAGTCACATGGCTAAGCCCAAAATCAAGGGGCAGGGAAGTCACTTTCACCCACCATGTGGCTATGGCAAGGGTAAGCATCTAAACTACTACAGCATAGAGAAGAATTGGGAGCAATAATTCATTAAGCCACAGCATGTATTCTCAAGCTCTGAGTGTTCAGCATGAGCCTTAATCAACTCTAAAAGACATTCTTTTGCTGCAATGGCCTGTGTGGGTTGTGAGTAGTAAAGACTGATGCTGCAGCCACGCCAAAGGTCTTTGTCTCTCCGTGTAGTACACTAATTGCCTTAGGCACTCCTTTTATCTATTCTTAGGGTTCTGATTCAGTGCACCCTACGTTGCGGTTTGCAGTCTCAAATTAGTCACACTCTTTCATTCTATGAGCTCTGAGTCAGTTGAGAAATATTCAAAGTTCTGGTGTGAATTCAGTACAGTACAGTAGTCCACCATATCTGATGGGGATACATTCTAAGATCCCCAGTGGATGCCTGAAATCACAGATAGTACAAACCCTATATATGTTATGTTTTTTCCTATACATATATACATACGATAAAGTTTAATTTATTAATTAGGTACAGTAAAAGATTAACAACAATAACTAATAATAAAGGTGGCTTTGGGCTATTATTAAGTAAAGTTTACTTGAATACAAGCACTGCAATACTGTGACCGTCGATCTGATAACCAAGATGGCTACTAAGTGACTAACAGGCAGGTAACCCATACAACATGGATACGTGGGACAAAGGGATGATTCACCTCCCAGGAGGGACAGGACAGCTCAAGATTTCACCACACTGCTCAGAACAGCCTGCAATTTAAAACTTATGAATAGTTTATTTCTGGAATTTTCCATTTAATATTTTTGAACTGCAATTGACCATGAGTACCTGATACCCCAGAAAGCAAAACTGTGCATAAGGCCGGGACTACTGTATTAGCTTTCTTATTGGTGAAGCTGACTTGGATGCCAGACTAAAATGGGCTTCCCACTATTTCCCCTCCTGCTGTGAACTTACCTACCTAGTCAAGGGCATCACTCCTAGAGAGCACCCATCTGCTTTGTTTACTGCATGGAAAGAAGAAAAGCTGGTCAGGTTAATCCAGGATACGAGAAATCCAGGATACGAGAAACATAGGGTGAGAAGAGTGTTCAAACTGAAAAATTAGTTCTTGTGGAGGCCTTGGGGCAGGAAACAGAGCCACTGATAAGTGGCGTCCATTGCAGAAGTCTCCAGGCGCTCTGAGTGAATCCCTGGAGTGAATCCCTCAAGCGAGCGATTCACTATTCAGGTGATGTAATTGCTGAAGATGAAGACCCTTGGGCAATTTAGCCTGAGGAAATTAGGCCCAGAGGGAACCTGAGAGTCGGTCACACATAAAAGAGAAGACTTAACTTCATTATTCAGTAAATATTTATTGAGTACTACTTTATGCTAGACACACTATTGTGTTGTGTGTGTAGAGGATTTAGCAATTAACAAACTAGCCATATACCTGTCATGCGGGACTTACATTGTTTACAGGATGGGGTACTAAAAATAAACTAATAAAATAAAAAATATATACTATGATAGAAGGTAATAAATGGTAAAAAGAAAAAAAATGATCAAAGAAGAGTGTCAGCGTACACTGGTGAGGCAGAGTACAGTTTCAGAAAGGATGGCCAGGATAGGTGACATTTGAGCAATCTGGAGGAAATGGGGCCATGGGGATAGAGCATTCTGCACAGAGGTACTAGCAAGTGCAAACACTTGAGGAGGGTGGTGCTGGGGATGCAGGTTGAGGGACAGTAAGAATGCCAGTGTGTGAGAAAGCAGTAGGACATGAGTCCGGGTGGCTAATGGGGTGGTGGTGAGAGGAGAGGAAGGGAAGATCAACTTGTAAGCAATTGCAGTGCCCCAGGTGTTTATTCCATAAGATGGGGAGTCAATGGAGTATTTTGCACATAGGGGACATGTGGTCTGATCTACCTTTTACAGCAAAGGTTGGGCTACTGTGTTGGGTACAGACTAAATGGGACCAAGGGTCATAATTCTCTGTGCTCCTGCAGAAATAACTAGAGGCAGTAGGTAGAAGGGGATGACTTTTCTACCTAAATAACCCCACTTCGCTGACCGTCCAGCAGTGTAACTGGCTGCCAGTCACCCTGGGAGTTGCAGTCAGCAGCTTGTCACTGGCAGTCCCAGCAGAATATAGGGATGTTGATGCTGGGAAATTCCTACCTCAAATAAGGCATCAGACTTATGACATCCCAGATTCCTTCCAATACTGAGCATCTCTGATTCCACAGCGTGCGTCCTCAATCTCCCCCAGTTAGAATATCAGCTCCAGGAATGCAGGGAGTTTTGCCTGGTCTGTTCATTGCATATTGAACATTGTTCATTGAACAATCATATTGTTCATATTCTCGGTGCCTCAAATAGTGTCAAGCATGTAGCAGACACTCAGTATTTGTTAAATGTATGAATGTCTCTGTAAAACTTACTGCAGGACCTTGAACAATGCACTTTTCTTCTTTGTACCTCAGAAAATAAGAAAGGCAGATTGGATGGCACCTGATGAACTTTCCAGGTCTGCCAGTCCGTGATCCCATTTCAGACTCTGAGCCATTGTTTCTAAAGGGCTTTTTGCAGGCTAAGGGGTGTATGAAGGGGTGTTCATGGGGAGGAGAGGCAGGGATGGGTAAGGGCAAAGCTGAGTCAAGGAGAAGTGCAGGGATATCCTCTGGGGCTGGGGACCAGGGCACTCTCTGAAAGTAAATGTGAATTGTCTCTTTGAGATGCACAGGGTTCTGATTGTAATATGGGATGTTTCCCTAGAAACTGAGGCTACAGGACACTGAGGACCCATCCTGAGCATGTTGTCTTTGCCTCATTCGAGTCAGCCTGGTCAACAAAGTGTTCACATGTCCCTGAGGCTGTCCTGGGAAAAACAGCATAAATAGCAGCAGGGACTCCTTTTAAGTGTATTGAAAATACATTTTTTGTTTCAATGAAGTTCCCAAGTGATGATATTCTTTAAGCAAAGAGTACCATCACGGCACAGCGTTACTATATGTCCCCAGACACCCACAAGGCAGCAAGTTCATGTCCCCCAGGGGTTTAGTAGAGCTGCCAACATTGACGGGTGGGCTGATGGGGCCCAGATCTGATACTAGATAAGCCAACAGACATGCCATCATATTTATTGAAGACAAATCCAGTAGAAAAAGATGCACACTAGGTAACTGCAATGATTTTACGTTGCATTTAGCTTTAGTTTATTTCAAGCAGAAGAGTGATTTCAGTATCTAGAAGCATGCATATAGGGGTGTCTTCCATGCACCCTGTCCTACAAGTTGTTTTCACTACAAATTAAAGGAAGTTGAGCTCAGCTTCATGGTGATCTAGGAGAAAGAAAAAATAATAGCTACAATTTAGTTACTTATTAATTGTGAGGCTATTGACATCTATGTCATTTACTCTTTCTATTAATGCTACAGGTAAGTACTATTGTTGCCTTCAATTTACAGATGGGGAAACTGAGGCTCAGAGAGAATGTCTGGCCCAGGGTCATATAGCTAGTAGAGGACAAACACAGTACTTGAACCCAAGTGTATGCTCTGAAATTAGATGTACATGAGATTGTAGTGTATATTCCAAAAGGATAGTGTCATTGCCTTTCAAACTCAAATGCTAGAATAATCACAGTTATAACTGCAGGGAACAGTGTTTTAAATAAACAAAATCTATATCCTGGCAGATGATCTCAGTGTCACAGGGAGACACTGGAAAACAGAGAGAGATGAACCCAAATTCTAGGGGTTTCAGCTATTGTGACTCTGTTCTTTCTCCAGACACTGGAGCAGGCACCTTCTCCTGTGGATTTTTGACCCATATGGGCCCAGGGAAGGTTAGAGTGTGGACAGCACTGCAATACCCGGCCATCCATCCTCCCATCCGACAGTACAAGGGCGGTCACCTTCTTCCTGGAGTCATTTCACTCCTTAGGCCTTAAGGTCCTTGCGGCGCCGGCCAAAGACTTTGAAGCCCATTTCTGTGGGCAACAAGTTGGTGTTTGCCATATTCCCAGAGCTGCTCAGCAAGCCTACCAGCTGATGGGTCAGGCAGGTGGCAGTGTTGCAGGATCTCTTCTGGGCAGTGACCCTGATTTGTAGGATGGAGAAAAAGAAAAGACCTGTCATTGAGAGGCTGAGGGCAGGAGCCTGCCCCATGGCACTTTCATGGTAAAATTACTGCTCCGAGAGGCAACAATGAACCTTAAGCATTTCTCCTACACACAGTTATCGGAGGAGAAAATCATAGGCCATTAGGGAAAATGCCATGATCACTCCCCATAGACATACCCAGAAGTGTCAGAAAACCCAATGGTGGCTCTGGGTACCTGTCCATGGGACACAGAGTTGTAACAGCTAATCTTTCCTGTATAAATAAACTAAAAATCAACCAAGGCTTATGAGACTGGAGAGAATTATGGCGCCACACCCAACCCCACCACAAGGATTGTCTAGAAGTTACATCCCACTCAAAGACACTAAATATCCCTTCTAGGCATACAAAAATTTTGGAGACTCACCTGGAAAAGGAAGAAAGTTTGCAGCATCAAGTCATGGAAGCGCTTACCTGTTCCTTAGTGCTCCTGTTCTTGCTACTTGAGGTTGGTCACAGAGACCACCCACCACGCTCTGAGTCCAGCTACCTGGACTAAGGTAGGGCTAATGCTACTTCTAAGACAGGTCCCTGAATCCATGAAGCCTGGGACCTGGGCCACAGCAATAACCAACACTGCTCAGTCTTTGTAGAAATATACTTTTATTCCTCAATGACAAGCACATTCAGAAGCAGGACTGAGAAGCTCTGCTATGAAATCCTTGGGGACTCATAGGGCTGCCCCCTTTCCCTCTCTGATCACTTCTTGGGTGATTCTCTTCTGGCCTGTAGGTCCTGCTCTCTCTCCTCCCAACTGAGGTTCCAGACATTCACTGCTATAAAAAAGCCACTGATACCAGCCCGAAGAGCAAGCAGAGAGGACCACATGCATCAAGTTATAGGAAGGAAGCCAGAAAGGAAATTAGCAAGGAGAGGGAGGGGCTTAGTAGGCATCCTGTGGCATGCCAATGTGAGGGCCGTGGTCTCTCTCCAAGCCTCTGGCCATGACCCTTTTCTTGCCAGGCGCTCCGACCCCAATTGCAGTCTGAGGGAACGTGTGAAACTTGTTGAGGTCCTGCGTGTATGTGCCCAGCACACAGGTACTCAGATTACCGCACCGCTTAGCTCTGGGGCTGTCCAGGCTGCAGGGAAAAGACATGCCAGATGGTACCATGCACTGGGTCTGCCCCATGGCTGTCACATAGAAGGTTAGACCAGGGAGGGGTCAATATGAGTGGAGGCAGGAGGGGCAGGCAGGAGGGCAGCTCACACATCGTCTGTTAGGAGAACTCAGAGGTTCGCTGAGCCAGAGCAGTGTGGGGAAGGGCTGCGGTGGAGAAGCTGGGGCCTTTTCTGGAATTCCACAAACTGCTCAGTCCTTCATGCTCTGCAGAGAGGGTCTCAGGGCGGATGCAGGTGCAACACGTGCCTCTACCCGGGCAATGCTGGGGCCAGACCAGGGGCTGTCTTGTCTCCAAGCTCAGGGTGCACAGGGAGGGAGGGCTGGGAAGGGTGCCTGGCCCCTGACAACAGGCACATCTCCACAGATCCTACACATCTCAAGACCCCAGACCTACCTCAGACACTGCTCTACCCGACCCCACCCTCTGCAAGGCCTCTGGCTTCACCTTGCAAATGTGCAATGAAGGCGCCTTGCAGGTGAGAAAGAATATCATATGCAGGTTAACAAGGTGGAGCCAAATTTTTAAAATCTTCTGAGATATGTGGGGTCCATCTGTTGGCTTCACACTTACCAGTCCTCACTCCTCCAGTGCTGAGAGATCTCTTCAGTAGGGAAAGACCAATTCCCAGAGTGAGGAATTGCACACCTTCCCTAACTGCTTTCAGAAATGGATCTTTTTACATGTGGTCTAACCATGGTCTCTCCACCTGACCTCTGTCTTCAGTGGAGCCTGAGAACAGCTGGGCCCCAAGCTGGGGTGAACGGACAGCCTGCTGGCCTCCCATCCAGCTGTGTTCTCTCCTACCTCTCGGGATATGCCTTCTTGGGCATGACAGGAGGGAGGGGATGCCCTGTGCTGGGCGGGGCGGGGAGCCTCACCTGGGGCCCTCTGTCTCCTGCTCCAGCTCCAGCTCACTGGCCTTCATCTGCACATAGTCCTTCACCAGCGCAGCCAGTAGGAGTTGCGATTCCTCCTCAGTGAGCACAGCAGGATTCAGGCGGCTCTCCACAGCAGACCTAGGGAGGAGAAGCAAACCCAATATAGGCTCAGAACCCCTGCTTGACCCTCCCCAGGATAAGCAGCCAGGCTTCCCGGTTCTTGTGACTTCTTCTGAGGATGTGACCACCCCAAGTCCCAGTGGACAGAGCATGAGGCCAGTTTTCTTTTGAGGGCATTGATTCATCAGGAGCCAGGGACTGGTGTGACCTCCAAGCAGGGGTGTGCTAGATCCAGATCTTGCAGACTTGTGAAAGGTAAAATTTTCAGAAATTTTGTGAACCTGGTTTTAAGTACAGCCAATATTAAAAATTAAATGATAAAACTTAAAGTAGTGCTAAGGCTAAAAAGGGTTTCAGTTTAATAAATATAATTTGTACCAGACTAAGAAATAGGTTAACAGATCACATATCAGATTTAAAACAACAAATTTATTGGCAAAATAGGTAGCAGATTAGAACGCAATTCATGTCCCAGATCATGGATGAATTAGATAAATGGGCTAGCTACAGATAGAAAAGTTTGGTAAAAGGCAACAAAAGCCTTCTATGAAGCTTAATGAGCTATATGAAATTTACAATAAAGAATATTGTATATCTTATTTCTATTTGTAAATTGTGTGTTATATATCTTTATATCATAAAAAGTTTACAATAAACTTATATGCAGATTTACATACATAGATTTTCCCCCTGAGAGCTGGTTGTTAAACATTCAGAGCACAGAACTGTGTGATCTCAGGGACAGTGGGAGGGGAGTGCGCTCCTAGCAGGGCTGTCTTACCTGAATGGTGCTGCCTGGAGGACGCCTGCCTGGTACAAGACCAAGATGCTAAGAGGCAGGAAGGGGGAGAACTTCCAGAAGCCCATGACGCCTCTCTGCAAGGGAAGAATGACATCACCACCTGCGGCAGTTGGAAGTTCTCTGAGCCCACAGACCTGGGCTCCGGTCCTGCCTCTGCCTATGACTCCCTGGCTTCCTGGCTTCAGGCTGGTCATGTCATTTCCCTTCACACTTGTTTCCTCATCAGCAAAGTGGATGGAAGGTCCAGTGAGCCTGCAGCAGGCAGGTTTAGCACAGTGGGAGAAATCCTAGCAGGACCACTGAGTGAGGAGGTCTCAGTCTATAGCCCCCTCCCTGCCACCCTACACATTCTCACATACAGCTGTTGGCCAGGTCTCCATTGAGGACAGTCTTGGAGCACCCTGCCACCACAGTTGTTCCCACTTCGCAACCCAAAGCTATCCTCCCTGTGTGGAGCTGTTTCTCACACCTGGAAGGGTGTGTGTTAGGGGAGCAGATAGAGAGGGAATATCCCTGAGTTTGGAATCTCTGACAAACTGAAGACCAAATTCAACTGTTCAGCAGCTCCGCACTTTCGCAGAGTTCCCTGTAAGAACAAAGCTTAGCACGGTGTTAAATTGGGACGCAGGACTCAAACTGAAGGAAAAAGCTCCCAGAACCCACAACTGAGGCTTGCGTCTAACCGCCCCTCAGTCGTTGTGCCTAGTTGCCACCCATTTGCGCTGGCCCAGGTTGCTAACTGATTTCCCGGGGATCACAAGGATCCAGATGCGATCTGTGAGTGCACAGTTTGCAGAAAGCTACTCCTGCGTCCTGCTCTAAGCACGGTGCCTGGGGAGCTCGAGCATCCCAAGATTGGCCTAAGCACGTGTGCAGCAAGAAACTGAGACTGGAGCCCACATCAGCGCAGAAGAGTGGAGCAGAGAGTCCCCGAACTGAGACTTTCCAGTCTTACCTGGGGCAGGAGCCTGGAATGAATCGTGGACTAACAGAGATTGTGTGATGAAGAGACTCAGACAGAAGTGGACAGAGACTCTGGGACAGGGAAGGAGATCAGCCAAGAGAGAGACTAATGCAGAGAGAGGGAGAGAGAAATAGAATCACACAGCTAAGCAGGAATCTTGGGCTCACCGGGCAGCAAGTAGCTTGGAGCAGAGAAGGCGGCAGCACCAGCAGCGTCGACGTCAGGGGACAGCACTGTGAAGTGTCAATGGCACTTGAGCTGGACAGTGGCTCTCATGCCTCCCAGCACCGGCTGCTGCTCTTATTCCTGCTGCTCTGGGTCCAGGGTGGTCCAGGAGGTCTGGGCAGCCAATGAGGGGAAAGATCCTGTGCCCCGATGGATTGTGTCACCACTTGCGTCCAGAACCTGGAGCATCCAGCAGGACCATCCCACTTGTATTTGCATTGAGGTCATTGATGGAAGGGGGAGGGGTGGTGACCAAGGAAAAACACTCTTAAAGTGAGCATGAATTTGAGGATAGTTTGACGTCATGGTAAATTTCACCTGTTCAGTTCCACTGGTTATCAACAGAAGCTCCACTCCATCCCCAGCTGTGCAGTCTTCTAGGGCAGGGTCCACGACGGTAGGGACTACTGACTCCCCCAGACACACCCTAGACCCCCGTCCATGTGAGAGTTGGAAGGTTAATGCACAGTGGGGTTGATTATGGACCCAGGCAGGGTGTCTGATTCATGCATCTGGAATCACCCACAGAGGAGCAGGGCTCCTGGGAAGCAAGAGATGGAGGTGAGAGCAAGAACTTTGTCAAACCTGAACTCAATTCCAGCTGCACCAATTCCAGGTGGTAGGATCATGGGGAGGTAACTTCTCAGTGCCTCAATGTACTCATCTTTGAAATGGGGACCCTATTCCCATCTTGCAAGAATGTGCCTGGCCCCCAGCTAGGTAGGGATCTAGAAGAGCTTCCTGGCCCACGTAGGGGATTCTGTAAGATCGCATTCCATACTTTCCAAACCCCCACCTAGTGTGGCTTCCTAGATTCCTGCTGGGTGGTCCATTATCTGGTTAGAAGGGGTCATATGCCCCGCTGGGCCTCAGCCAGGAGATGCAAAGCACAGATGCTTCCCCAGCCTCCAAGCAGCCCCTAGCCCTCCCCTTCTTCAACCACCTCCCCCCAACCCCCGCCATCCATCACCTCTCTGTGGTCCGCCTGTCCCAGCCATTTGCCCAGCTGCCCCAGCTTCCTTCCGCTGTTTGCCAAGACGTCCCAGTGACGTGCAATTCCGGCCCTGCACCGGCGTCCCCCGCGCTTGAGCCCTCCACTAGAGATCAGGGCAGGTTTGACGCTGCTGAAGAGTCCCTGCCGCTACTAACGCTCACACTCACTTCCAGCCACACGCTTCCCCACACACAAACTCATAACTGTGCTACTTAAACATGTGCCCACTCCCCCAAAGCACAGGCACTCACAAAAAGACGCTGGCGCGCAGGGGCATCCGTCCGAGTTCACTCTCAGTCGCGCCCCAAGCGTGCCTCCGAGTCTCTTGTGGGATCGCACGCACACACCGGCATGATGATGACCTGGTCGCATCATACCTGCACTCACTGTCAAGAATAAGCGTGCTCCATAACATCAAGTTATGCAGAACCTCGATCCTCTCACCCTGCTCAACAGGGTTTCAGGACCCCTCTACCAGAGATTTCTGCTCCAAGCCTGCCTGGAAGGTCCGAGGTTCTACTGCCGCCCTCAGCGGATAAAGTGCGGAGAAAGAAGCTTCCCGCTGTCCCCAGGATATCTGGGTCTGAGCGCGCACTCGCGATCGGCGGCAGGCTGTACAGATCCGCCCAGCGCGGCAAGCACAGGCGCGGCATCGGAGTGGGACGTGGGGGCGGGGAGGCAAGGACCCCAGCTACGTGGTTCTCTCAGAAAAAGCGCAGACTAGTCCCGGGGGTGCCGTGAGTGACCCGAGCCACCGGTCCACAACCCAGTCCTCAGTCCCCAGGAGCCTCAGCATTTCCTAGGACACACCTGCCCGAGGCACGTCTCTTCCCAATCTATTTGGTGTTCTCCGTGCTCGGGGACACCTAACTTCCAAGATGCCCGTATTCAACTTTCCTCCTTCTTAACTCCTGGGGCGACACTGCCGCAAGGGAAGAAAACCTCGGGGCGGGGGAAGTGGGTGTCTGAAACTCGCTCTCCGCGAGGCAGACAGGCAGGGCGGCGGGGGAACCCAGGAGTGGAGGGACTGGTGGGTAGGACGCAGGTGCGCATCAGGCGCAGAGCAGGGAAAGCCTGCGGAGCAAGCGACAGGGCTCAGGATGGCGGATCCTGGGCTCCGTGCGTCCTGGAGCCTAGAATCAGGTAGCCACTGCTGAAACCCAGTCCTTGAGGGCTTGAGGGCTCAGCCATGTGGGTCCTGGGCCCTGACGTAGGCTTTCCGCGCACAGTTGCAGGGCCGAATTGGCGAAGGCGGCGTAGCGGATGCTGTGTGGCTGGAGGTTGCGCTCTGCCTCTTGAGGCTGTCGTAGGTGAGTCTGCACTCAGGTGACACATACTTTTGCGGGAATGACTTCCACTTACAAGACCTGAGGTTTCTAAAATGTGAACCTTCTGAAATCATTAGTAAGCATGTGTGTTCGTGGGATTGCATTTTCCTGAGGCGAGAAGCATAGCTTTCACCAGTGGAATGGGGACTGCAAAATGGTTAAGAAACGACTACTCTAGAAGCCGATTTCGTGGCCATGGCGGTTTTTTTTTTTTTTTAAAGATTTTATTTATTTAATTTTTTCCCCCCAAAGCCCCAGTAGATAGTTGTATGTCATAGCTGCACATCCTTCTAGTTGCTGTATGTGGGACTCGGCCTCAGGATGGACGGAGAAGTGGTGCCTTGATGCGCACCCGGGACCCGAACCCGGGCCACCAGCATTGCAGCGCGCGCACTTAACCACCAAGCCACAGGGCCGGCCCGGCAATGGCGGTTTGAGGGCTCAGAACTCTACCCCTGTCGGCCACGTGCGCCTTCAGCCTTCAACGCCAACATTCACTCGTCACTCTGAAGTCTTTGGTGGCTACAAACCGGGCTGGTGGTGTGGGGAAGGAATCCAGGTCTGCGCGCATCTAGAAGGTGCTAGGGTAGCGTCCAGCAGTTTCATACTTGACTTTAAAGGTCAGTCTTCAGCTATGAAGAGACTGCTACTAACTCATCTCTCAAGCGCTGTTTGAACTTGTAAGAAGTGCCTGGTGCTGAGCTGGGGGTCAAAATTAAAAAAAAGAAAAAAAGTCCTTTACTTTGGCACTTAGCACCGCGTCTGGCACACTAGTAGGAACTCAGCCGATGTTTGATGAATGAATGGAACTAATTCATCCCGGCAAATTCACCACCCGGTCTCATCGCTGTTGCAGGGCTCTAATCCCAGCCTGCAGAACATCTGGGCCTTGTCAGGTGGAGCAGCGTTGTGCTTGGACTCTGAGATCGTGAGCACAAACATTTCAGTCAGACTCCTCCCATTTTATTTTGCATGCACAGTCGGTTTCCTGATAGAAGCTTCCAGGAAGGAGACAGGGGAATAAGGGTTACCCCGACGGTTCGTCCTAAAATCTAGAGTCTCCTAGAGCGAAATACAAGACCACTCTCCTCGGAGCCTGCCCCTGATTTACAAGTGGACTCAAGGGCGGCCAGACCTTCGCTGGTGCAGATGGCTTAGATCGCAACCAGCTATGCCTGCAACTTCCCTGAACTTCAGCACTAAACAGCAGGATCTAAGGAAAGTCGCAAAGGAAAATACTGATTTTAAAATAGCCCTTGATTTAAGATCTTATTTCATAACTTGTAAACCTGGAAATCAGGGTCAGTTGGAAACAATCTAGGTTGGAAAAAAAAGTTTTACAATACTCTGAAATTAATAAACAGAAACCACATTAAAGTTGGGAGGCCAGAAGGTGGAACTCGCATGCCCTACCTCTATAGCAGAGCCCAACAGGAGGAAGATAGACTTCTTCTTGACAGGCAAGAAGCTCAGCCAATGAGAGACTGTCACAACTCAGCCAATGAAAAGCCACGACACATGGAAGGCTTGGCTCCTCCATCCGACGCTTTGTCTTCAGTAGCCCTCCCAACTTCCTCTTCTCCTCTATGAAAGAGTTTCTCCTCCCTTGCTGCTGGGGGATTTGCAGGTGGCTAGCCGTGGTTGCAGACCTCTCTGATACATGCCTGGCCATGTTGCAGGCTCATGGCCCAGCAGCATTAATGACAATTTGTGTTAAACACTGAACACATTGCCTGGCATGGAGCAGGCACTCAAGAGTGGTGGCTATTATTATCATTATAACAAAAGCTTACCTCTTAAAGTGCCAAAGTATATCAACCTGTATAGAAAATTATAAAAAATGCATTGCATATTCCTCTACCTTCTTAAAAATAACATTCATAAAAAGAATTCTTGAAAAGAATAAACTGAATATAATTTAAATCCTTTCTTGAGGATTCATTGATGCTATCATAAAAATAGCACTTAATGTGTTTGCATAAATACAGTGCTGCTCTCAGGGGTATAAGACATGTAGGGCCAATAGCCCCAAACGACATGATATCACACTGTTGATACTTTTTGATGTCTAGTAGCTATATAATTTTATAGTTATTCTATTTCATATCTTCCCATCAAGTTGTCAACTATCACTTCTTGCTCATGTCACTGTAACTCTTTAGTAACAATCCACACACTTGCATCTTCATTTGGTATGCAGTGAAACAAACAAAACAAAAACCAAGCTTAGTATAACGATATGGAAACAAAGAGCCTATAGGCATTAAGTGAGAACTGGTCAAGAATTATAAAAAGGGTCTTTGTGGTCATCTGCTCCATTGATCTGTACTCAAGAGAACAGAAACAAAATTTGTCAGAATTCTGTGAAAACACAGAGCAAATAGATCCTGGGTAAGCATGTATGAGTAATGGTCAGGAACTTCATGATCTTTTTTTCTTTTTTTATAGTTTGGCAGGATTTTTTTCCACAATTAATTTTTTTTATGACATCATATTGTTTTCCACAATGGCTATACATTTTTACATTCTGGCTATACACATATAGCAGCTGTACATTCATTTACGTATTACACTGTGCACCAAAAGTGCACAAAGTTTCCAATTTCTCCACATTCTTGCCAACATTTATTATTTGCTGGGTTTTTTTAATAGTAGCCATCCTAATAGGTGTTAGATGGTATCTCATTGTACTTTTGATTTGCATTTCCCTAACGATTAGTGGTGTTGGGCATCTTTTCATGTGCTTATTAGCCATCTGTATATCTCCTTTGGAGAAATGTCTGTTCAAGTCCTTTGATCATTGTTGAATCAGGATGTTTGTTTTTTTGTTGTTGAGTTCTAAAAGTTCTCTATAATTTCTGGATATTAATCCCTTATCAGATGTATGATTTACAAATATTTTCTCCCATTCTATGGATTGCCATTTTACTCTGTTAATATTAATTTCTATTGATTCAAGTTTCTATTTATGCACCAATTTTTTAAATTTTCATGAAGTCAAATTTGTCCATTTTTTCTTTTATTACCTGTGCCTTTTGTGTCATATCCAAGGAATAACTGGCAAATTCAATGTCACAAGGCTTTTGTCCTATATTTTCTTCTAAGTGTTACATTGCTTTAGGTCTTACATTTAGGTTTTTGATCCATTTTGAGTTAATTTTTGTATATGGTGTTAGGTAAAATCCAACTTAATTCCTATGCATGTGGACATTTAGTTTTCCCAGCACCATTTGTTGAAAAGACTGTCCTTTCTCCATTGAATGGTCTTTACACCCTTGTCAAAAATCATTTGACCATATATTATACAAAGGTATATTTCTGGGCTCTCTATTCTAAACCATTGGTCTATATGTCCTTACGCCAGTACCAGTTTTGATTACTGTAGCTTTGTATTAAGGGGTTGTTTTTTCCTAGTGATATTTTAAAGATTTTTTTAATTAAGTTTTAATTGACATATAACATTATATTAGTTTTAGGTATACAACATAATGATTTTGATATATGTTGCAAAAGGATCACCACAATAAGTCTAGTTAACATCTACCACAATACATAGTTACAAAATTTTTTCTTCTGATAAGAACTTTTAAGATCTACTCTCTTAGCAACTTTGAAATATGCAATACAGTATGATTAACTATAGTCACTATGCTGTATGTGACCTCCTATGACTTACACATTTCATAACTGGAAGTCTGTACTTTTTGACTTCCTTCACCCATTTTGCCCTGCCCACATCCTCACCTCTGGCAACCAAATATGTTCTCTGTATGTACAAGCTGTCTGACTTATTTCACTTATCATAATGCCCTCAAGGATCATCCATGTTGCCACAAATGGCAAGATTTCATTCCTTTTTGTGGCTGAATAATATTTCATTATGCGTATATACCACACTTTCTTAATCCATTTGTCCATTGATGGACACTTAGGTAGTTTCCATATCTTAGCTGTTATAAATAATGCTGCAATGAACATAAGGGTGCATATATCTTTTTGAATTAGTGTTTTGCTTTTCTTGGGAACTGCTGGATCATATAGCAGTTCTATTTTTAATTTTTTGAGAAACCTCCATAATGTTTTTTTCCATTGTGGCTGCACCAATTTACATTTTTACCAATAGTGCGCAAGAGTTCCCTTTTTTCCACATCCTTGCCAACACTTATTTCTTGTCTTTTTGATAATAGCCATTCTAACAGGTGTGAGATTATATCTCATTGTGGTTTTGAATTGCATTTCCCTGATGATTGTAATGCTGAGCATCTTTTCATGTACCTATTGGCCATCCATATGTCTTCTTTGAGAAAATATCTATTCATTCTGCCCATCTTCTAATTGGATTGTTCTTTTTTTTTTTTTTTGCTATTGAGTTGTATGAGTTCTTTATATACTTTGCTCTTAACCCCTTATCAGATATATGCTTTGCAAATATTTTCTCCTATTCAGTATGTTGCCTTTACATTTTGATGTTGGTTTCCTTTGCTGTACAGAGGCTTTTTAGTTTGGTGTAGTCCCACTTGTTTCTTTCTGCTTTTGTTGCCTTTGCTTTTGGTGTCAGATCAAAAAGATCATGCCAAGATTGATGCCAAGGAACATATTACCTATGTTTTCTTCTAGGATTTTTGTGGTTTCAGGTCTTACATTCAAGTCTTTAATCCACTTTGAGTTAATTTTTGTGTACGATATAAGATAGTGGTTCAGTTTCATTCTTTTGCATGTGGCTGTCCAGTTTTCCCAACAATATTTATTAAAGAGACTATCTGTACCACATTGTATATTCTTAGCCCCTTAGTCATAAATTAATTGACCATACCTGCATTGGTTTATTTCTGGGCTTTCTATTCTGTCCCACTGATCTATGTTTCTGTTTTTATTCCAATACCTTATTTTTTTATTACTATAGCTTTGTGGTATAGTTTGAAATCAGGGAGCATGATGCCTCCAGTTTTGTTCTTCTTTCTCAAAAATTCTTTGGCTAGTCAGGGTCTTTTGTGATTCCATACAAATTTTAGAATAGTTTGCTCTATTTCTGTGAAAAATACCATTGGAATTTTGATAGGGATTGCATCGAATCTGTAGATTGCTTTGGATAGTATGGACACTTAAAAAATGTTAATTATTTTAAGCCATGAGCACAGAATATCTTTCCATTTATTGGTATCTTCTTCAATTTATGAAATATGTCTTTATGTCTTATAATTTTCAGTATACAGGTCTTTCACCTCCTTGGTTAAATTTATTCTTAGTAAATTTTATTTTAGTTAGTAACTTTATTTACTCTTTTTGATGCAATTGTAAATGGGATTGTTTTCTTAATTTCTCTTCTGATAGTTTATCAGTGTATAGAAATGCAACAGATTTTTGTACATTTTTATTTTGATTTTGTATCCATCATCTTTACTGAATTTGTTTATTAGCTCTAACAGTTTTTTTTTTGTGGAGGCTTTAGTGTTTTCTGTATATAAGATCATGTCATCTGCAGATAGTCACCGTTTTACTTCTTCCTTTCCAATTTGAATATCGTTTATTTCTTTTTCTTGCTTAATTGCTCTGACTAAGACTTCCAATACTATGTTGAATAAAAGTGGTGAGAGTGGGCATCCTTGTCTTGTTCCTGGTCTTAGAGGAAAAGCTTTCAGCTTTTCCCCATTGATTATGATGTTAGCTGTGGGCTTGTCGTATATCTCATATATACCTTTATTATGTTGAGGTACATTCCCTCAATATCCCTTTGTTGAAAGTTTTTATCATAGATGGATGTTGATTTTTGTCAAATGCCTTTTTCTGCATCTATTGAGATGACCACATAATTTTTATCCTTTATTTTGGTAATGTGGTATATCACATTGAGTGATTTGTGGTGTTGAACCATCCTTGCATTCCTGAAATAAATCCCACTTATTTATGGTGTATGATCCTTTTAATGTATTGTTGAATTTATTTTCCTAATATTTTGTTGAGGATTTTTGCATCAAGCGTATTGTCCTGTAATTCTCTTTTCTTGTGGTGTCCTTGTCTGGTTTAAGTATCAGGCTAAAGCTGGACTCATAAAATGAGTTTGGAAGTGTTCTCTCCTTTTCTATTTTTTTGGAAGAGTTTGAGAAGAATTGGTATTAATTCTTCTTTAAATATTTGGTAGAATTCACCAGTGAAGCCATCTGGTCCTGGACTTTTATTTGTTGGGGAGGTTTTTGATTGCTGATTCAATCTCCTTACTAATAATTGGTCTGTTCAGTTTTTCTGTTTCTTCATGATTCAGTCTTGGTGGGCTGTATGTTTCTAGGAATTTATCCATTTCTACTAGGTTGTCATATTTTGGTGTACAATTGTTCTTAGTAGTCTCTGATGATCCTTTGTATTTCTGTGATATCAATTGTAATGTCTTCTCTTTCATTTCTGATTTTATTTATTTGAGTCCTTTCTCTTTTTTCTTGGTGAGTCTAGCTAAAAGTTTGTCAATTTTGTTTATCTTTTCAAAGAATTAGCTCTTAGTTTCATTGATCTTTTCTATTGTCTTTTTAGTTTTTATTTCACTTATTTTCATTCTGATCTTTTTTATTTCCTCCCTTATAGTAACTTTGGGTTTCATATGTTCTTCTTTTATCTAGTTCCTTGTGGTGTAATGTTAGGTTGTTTATTTGAATTTTTTCTTCTTTCCTAATATAGGCATTTATCACTATGAACTTCCCCCTTAGAACCACTTTTGCTGCATCCTATAAGTTTTGGTATATTGTATTTCCATTTTCATCTATCTCGGGGTATTTTTTGATTTCTTCTTTGACCCATTGGTTGTTAAGTAGCATGTTGTTTAATCTCCACATATTTGTGAATTTTCCAGTTTTCTTCTGGTAATTGATTTCTATTTTCATACCATCGTGGTCAGAAAAGATGCTTGTTATGATTCCAATCTTCTTAAATTTATTTAAGACTTCTATTGTGGCCTAACATGTGATCCATTCTGGAGAATGTTTCACGTGCACTTGAGAAAAATATGTATTCTGTTGCTTTTGGATAGAATGTTCTGTACATATCTGTTAAGTCCATCTGGTCTGTATTATTTAAGGCCTATGTTTCCTTATTGATTTTCTGTCTGGATGATCTGTCCATTGATGTAAGTGGGGTATTAAAGTCCCTTACTATTGTCTTGCTGTCTATGTCTCCCTTTAGGTCTGTTAATATTTGCTTTATATATCTAAGTGCTCCTATGTTGTGTGCATAAATATTTACAAATATTATGTTGTCTTGTTGAATTGACCCCTTTATCATTATGTAATGCCCTTTTTGTCTCTGAATACAGTCTTTATTTTAAAGTCTATTTTGTCTGATATAAGTATAGCTACCCCAGCTTTCTTTTGGTTTCCATTTGCATGGAATATCTTTTTCCATCCCTTTATCTGCATGTGTCCTTATATCTGAAGTGAGTTTCTTTTAGGCAGCATATAGATGGGTCTTGTTTTTTTATGCATTCAGCCACTCTGTCTTTTGATTGGAGAATTTAGTCCATTTACATTTAAAATAATTATTGATAAGTATGTACTTACTACCGTTTTGTTAATCTTTTCTGTCCATTTTGTGGTTCCTCTCTGTTTCATTCTTCTTCTCTAGCTCTCTTTGTAGTTTGAAGACTTTCTTTAGTGGTATGCTTAGATTCCTTTCTCTTTATCTTTTGTGTATCTGTTATAGATTTTTTCTTTGTGGTTACATGAGGCTTACATGTAACAACTTACATTTAAAATGGTCTATTTTAAGTTGATAACAACTTAAGTTTGAACACATTCTAAAGCTCTACATTTTTACTCTCCCCCACCTAATGTTTTATATTTTTGTTGTCACATTTTGCATCTTTTTATCTTGTGTATCCTTTAACTAACTATTCTAGTTATAGTTATTTTTGCTACTTTTGTCTTTTAACTTTCATAGTAGCTCTATAAATGATTAACCCACTACCTTTAATGTATATCTACCTCTACCAGTGAGATTTATACTTTCATATATTTTCTTGTTCCTAATTAGAGCCCTTTCTTTTCATCTTAAAGAAGTCCCTTTAGCATTTCTTGTAATGGGGGTTTAGTGATGATGAACTTCTTTAGCTTTTGTTTGTCTGGAAAACTCTTTATCTCTCCTTCAATTCTGAATGATAACATTGCTGGGTAGACTACCCTTGGAGGCCAGGGGTTTTTTTCCTTTCGGCACTTTGAAGATACCATGCCACTCCCTTCTGGCCTGCAATGTTTCTGCTAAAAAATCTGCTAAGAGTCTTTTGGGGTTTCCTTGTACTAACAAATTGTTTTTCTTTTGCTGCTTTTAAGATTCTCTCCTTGTCTTTACCTTTTGACATTTTAATTACAATGTGTCTTGGTCTGTGTCTCTTTGGATTCTTCTTATTTGGAACTCTCTGGACTTCCTGGATCTGGGTGTCTGTTTCCTTCCCCAGGTTAGGGAGGTTTTCAGCTATTATTTCTTCACATAAGTTTTCTGCCCCCTTCTCTCTCTCTTCTCCTTCAGGGACCCTCTGTAATACAAATATTAGTCCGCTTGATGTTGTACCGTAACTCTCTTAAGCCATTTTCACTTTATTTCATTCTTTTTTCTTCTTGCAGCTATGATCGAGTGAGTTCCACTGCCCTGTCTTTGACTTCAGTGCTGCTTTCTTCTGCTTCATCTAGTCTGCAGTTGAACCCCTCTAGTGTGTTATTCAAATCAATTATTGTATTCTTCAGCTCTGTGACTTCTATTTGGTACTTTTTTATATTTTCTATCTCTTTGTTGAAGTTCTCACTATGTTCGTCCATTCTTTCGTTTTGTTCAGTGAGTATATTTATGACCATTACTTTGAACTCTCTATCAGATGAAAGACTTATCTCCATTCCATTAAGGTTTTCTTCTGAGGTTTTGTATTGTTCTTTTATTTGGAATATATTCCTTTGTTTCTTCATTTTGCTTGATTCTCTATATTGGTTTCTATGCATTAGATGAAACAACTACCTCTCTCAGTCTTGAAAGAGTGGGCTCATGTAAGAGATGAACCTTATCATTCAACTCTGCCCTAGCTCTTGGTGGTCTCTTAAACCTTTGTGGTTGTCCAAGTAGCCTATTTTATTTTTAATAGCCCCCCGTAGTTTAGGGTGTGCCAAGACTTGTCAGTGTCCCAAAGGGGAGGATCTCAGTCAGCACCTAGATTCAGGATGATTGGAAGCCAGACTCTCAGGCAGCAGCTTTTAAAGTATGCAAACATATACAGTCCTGTGGGAGCACAAACATAAGTCCTGGTGGCCACCAGAGCCAGGAAATCTGGAGGTGTCCCCTTGGTGGCAGTCACAAAAATTGGGGCTCCATATGAGTGTATAAGCTCCTTTCTGGGAGATACGGGTAAGGTGTAGCAAGGCAGAGGGGGAGTGGAAAGATGGCATCCATCAGCCCACATTCACTGAGAACACCTGCTTAGGTCCCTAGATGTGTACCAAACCTGAAGCCTATCCCTCAGGCCAAAGCTCCAGGACAATAAAATAGGCATCTTTCACAAAAAAACTGGAGGCGCATTTCAGTCTGTTGTCCGTACGGTGCCTTGGGGGTGTTAGCCTGCCAAGAACTGTCTCTCTGATTGTTACAGTCTTGTGGGACCCAGAAACACAAGGCTGCCTGGCCACCAGACCCAGGCAATCAAGGGGCATCCCTTGGACAGAAGCTGCAAAAACCAGGGGACTAGATGTAAAAACCAGGGCATCAGGTGTGTGTAAGTCGTCCCCTCTGAGAAATACTGGTGCTCTGGAGCACAGCAGAGGGAGAGCGAGAGGATAACACCCAGCCTTCAAGGTCTCTGGAAAGGATTATGGCTAGCCCTTAGGTATGTGCTTAATTTGAAGCCTGCTCCTCAGGCTGCAGCTATGATTATAAGCTAATAGGCCTCTTTCACAGCTTCTGAGTCTGTTGCCTCTTGCTGTGCCCTGGGGTTGGTTACAGCCCTGTAGGACCCCTGGCCACCAGAGCAGCCAAAAAAATTGCAGCATCAGATAAGTGTACAAGATCCTTTCTGCGAGTTACCAGGAAGCTGAAGACAGGCAGAGGGACAGCACAAAGATGGCATCCTCTGGCCTACATTCCTTGAGAGCATTTCCATAGACCCCTAGATGTGTGCCAAAGCAGAAGCTTGCCTCTCAGGACAAAGCTCCTTGACAAGCAAATAGGCCTCTTTCTCAGAAAGAGTGGAGGTATGTTTTAGTCTGCTGTTTGTGCAAAACTGACACACCTTGTAGTAAATTTTGAAATCATAAAGTATAAGTCCTCAGTTTTGTTCTTTTTCAAGATTATTTTCGTTATTTGGGGTCCTTTGAGATTCCCTGTGAATTTTAGGATGAGTTTTTCTATTTCTGCAAGAAAAAATTATTGAGCTTTCGATGGAGATTCCATTGATTCTGTAGATGAGTAGCATTGTAGATGAGTAGTACTGACATTTTAACAATATTAAGTCTTCCAATTCATGAACATGGGATGTGTTTCCATTTATTTGTCATCTTAAATTTCTTTCAGCAATGTCTTGTAGTTTTCATTGTATAAATCCTTCACCTCCTCAGTTAATTCCTAAGTATTTATTCTTCTTAAGCTATCGTAAAAGGAATTGTTTTCATAATTTCCTTCTCAGATTGTTCATCGAAATGGATTTTTCTGTGTTGATTTTGTAACCTGCTACTTTGCTGAATTAATTCCTTAGTTCTAAGTTGTGTGTGTGTTTGTGTGTGTGTGTGTGTGTGTGTGTGTGTGTGTGGAATATTTAGGTTTTTTATATATTATATCATATCATCTGTGAACAGAGATCACTTGACTTCTTCCTTTCCAATTTGAATGCATTCTTTTTTTTCTAGGCTAGTTGCTCCGGCTAGAACTTCCAGTACTATATTGAATAGAAGTGGTGAATGTGGGCATCCTTGTCTTATTCCAGATCTTAGAGGAAAAGCTTTCGGTTTTTCATCATCGACTGTGGTTTTGCTGTTGTTTTTTCATATATGGCTTTTATTATGTTGAGGTAGTTTCCTTCTATTCCTAGTTTGCTGAGAGTTTTTGTCTTGAAAGTGTGTTGAATTTTATCAAATGCATTTTCTGCGTGAATTGAGATGATTATATGGGGGATTTTTCACTTTATTCTGTTATTGTGGTGTAACACATTGATCAATTTTCATATTTTGACCCATCCTTGCATTCCAGGAATTAATCCAACTTTGGTCGTGATGTATAATCCTTTTAATATGCTGCTGAATTCAGTTTCCTGGTATTTTGTTGAAGATTTTTGCATCCATGTTCATAAGGCATATTGGTCCGTAGTTTGTTTTGTTTTTTGTTTTTGTTTTTGTTTTTTTTCCTGTAGTTTCTGTAGTCTGGCTTTGGTAACAGAACAATGCTGGCATCATAGAACAGGTTAGGATGTGGTCCTTCCTCTTTAATTTTTCGGAAGATTTTGGGTGGGACTGGTATTAGTTTTCTTTAAGTGTTTGTTAGTATTCACCAGTGAAGCCATCAGATCCAGAGTTTTTCTTTGTTGGGAGATTTTTTTTATTTCCCATTCAATCCCCTTACTACTTATACGTGTATTCAGATTTTCTATTTTTTTGTGATTTAGCTTGGTAGGTTTTCTGTTTCTAAGAATTTGTCCATTTCATCTAGGTTTTCCAATTTGTTGGTGTACAATTGTTCATACTATTCTCTTATTTTCTTTTTATTTCTGTAGAATTGGTAGTAATGTCCCCCCTTTCGTTTTTGATTTAGTAATTTGCGTCTTCTCTTTTTTTCTTAGTCTAGCTACTAAAACATTGTCAATTTTGTTGATGTTTTTGAAGAGCCAATTTTGCTTTCATTGATTTTCTCTGTTGTTCTTCTATTTTCTATTTCATTTACCTCTGCTCTAATCTTTATTATTTCCTTCTTCCTGCTAGCTTTGGGTTAGTTTGTTCTTCCTTTTCTAGTTTCTTAAGTTCTAAAGTTAGGTTGTTTATTTGAGATCTTTCATGATTTTTAATGTGAGCATTTAAGGCTGTAAATTTCCCCCTTAGCACGACTTTTGCTGCATCCCATAAGCTTTTAGTATGCTGTGTTTTCATTTTCATTCACTGGAAGTATTTTCTAATTTCTCTTGCAATTTCTTCTTTGATTCATTGGTGATTTAAAAGTATCCTGTTTATTTTCCACAAATTTATAAATTTTCCAGTTTTCCTGCTATTATTGATTTCTAACTTCATCCCATTGTGATTGGAGACGATACTTTGTATGATATCTATCTTCTTAAATCTATTGAGATTTAATTTGCCTAACATATGTTCCATCCTGGAAAAAGTCTCATGTGCACTTGAGAAGAATGTGTATGTGGTTATTCTTGGGTAGAATGTTCTGTAGATGTCTGTTAGACCTAGTTGGTTTATTGTGTTGTTTAAGTCCTCTGTTTCCTTACTTACCTTCTGTCTGGTTGTTCTATCCATTATTGTGAGTAGGGTACTGAAGTTTCCAACTATTATTGTAGAACCGTCTATTTCTACCATCAATTCTGTCAGTTTTTGCTTCATATATTTTGCTGATCTGTTATTAGGTGCATTAATGTTTATAATTATTATACCTTCTTATGGTATTGAACTTTTTATTACTATATAATGTCTTTCTTTGTCTCTTGTAACTTTTTTTAAATTTAAAGTCTACTTTGTCTGATATTAGTGTAGCTACCCCTACTCTTCTTTGGTTACTGTTTGCATGGAATATCTTTTTCCGTTCTTTCACTTTTAACACATTTGTGTCTTTGGATCTAAAGTGAGTTTCTTGTAAGTAGTATATAGGTTAATCATGTGTTTTTAGACATTCTGTTAATCTCTGTATTTTGATTTAAGGGTAATCCATTTACATTTAAAGTAGTTACTGATAAAGAGAGGCTTACTTCTGTCATTTTGTGTTTGTTTTCTGTGTCTTATAGCTCTTCTATCCCTCATTTCCTGCGTTACTGTCTTTTGTGTTTAGTTGATTTTTTGTAATATATGTTTAAACACCTTTCTCATTTCCTTTTTGTATATTCTATAGCTATTTTCTTTGTGGTTACCATGGAGATTACATTTAATATCCTAAAGTTATAACACTCTAATTTGAATTTATACCAGCTAAATTTCAATAACATACAAAATTTCAGCCTCTTTACATCTCCATTTCCACCGCTTTTAGTTGTTGATGTCACAAAATTACATCTTTATAAATTGTGTGCCCCAAAACATGAATAGTTCTTTTAAATACATTTGTCTCTTAAATTATGTAGAAAAAATATGGAGTTACAAGCCAAAGTTACAATAATACTAGCTTTTAGACTAATAATTAGCCAGCCCTGGTGGTCTAGTGGTTAAGATTCGGCACTCCCCCTGCCATGGCCTGGGTTTGTTTCCCAGTCATGGAACCACACCACCCGTCTGTTAGTTGTCATACTGTGGCAGCTGTGTATTGTTGTGATACTGAAAGCTATGCCACGAGTATTTCAAATACCAGCAGGGTCATCCATGATGAACAGTTTTCAGTGGAGCTTCCAGGCTAAGACAGACTAGGAAGAAGGGCCTGGCCACACACTTCCAAAAAATTGGCTATGAGAATCCTATCAATAACAGTGGAGCATTATCTGATATAGCACCAGAAGGTGAAAGGATGGGGCAAAAAGACAGAGCAGGGTTCCTCTTTGCTGTACACAAGGTCACTAGGAGTCAGAATTGATTCGATGGCACTAACAAAACCAATAATTATTTTTTTTAATTTATTAGTCTCATAAAACATGTAGAAAACAAAAAATACAGCTACAAATCATTGTTACTATAATATTAGCTTTTAGAATTGCTGGTGTATTTACCTTTATTGAGTTCTTATTTTTCCATATGGTTTCTAGTTACTGTCTAGTGTTCTTTTATTTCACCTTACTGGACACCCTTGAGCCTTTCTTGTGGGGCTGGTCTAGTGGTAACAAACTCCCTCAGCTTTTGTTTATCTGGAAATGTCTTAATTTACCCCTCATTTTTTAGCAAGTGTTTTGCCAGATATAGGATTCTTGGTTGACAATTGTTTTCTTTTAGCACTTTTTATGTATTGCCCCACTGCCTTCTAGCCTCCAAAGTTTCTGATGAGAAATATGCTAACTATCTTATTGAAGTGTCCTTCTATGCAATGATTTGCTTCCCTCTTTTTACTTTCAAGAGTCTTTCCAGGTCTTTGGCTTTTTAAAGAATTGTTTATAATGCATCTTGGTGTGGGTCTCTTTGAGTTCATCTTACTTGGAATTTGTAGAGTTTATTGGATATTTATATTCATGTCTTTCATCAAATTTGGGAGTTTTCAGCTATTATTTTTTCAAACATTCTCTCTGCTCCTTTCTCTCTTTCTTCTCCTTCTGGGACTCCCACAATGTGTATGTTGGTCCATTTGATGGTTTCCCACAAGTCATTTAGGCTCTGTTCAGTTTCCTTGAATCGTTTTCTTTCTGTTCCTCAGACTCAATAATTTCCATTGTCTTATTTTCAAGTTTGTTGATTTTTTTCTTCTGTCTGCTCAAATCTGCCTTTAAATCTCTCTAGCACATTTTTTCAGTTATTGAAATTTTCTTTCTGGAATTGATTTCTTGTTTCTTTTTAGTTTTTTTTTTTATCTCTTTATTGATGTTTCTATTTTGTTCACACATCATTTTCTCAAGCTTCTCCACATCTTCCTTTAGTTTTTTGAGCATCTTTAAGACAGTTGTTTGAAATCTTTGTCTAGCAGATCTGCAATCAGGTTTTTTTCAAAGTGAGTTTTTATTGATTTATTTCTTTCCTTTGAATGGGCCATACTTTCCTGGGTTTTTTGTATGGCTTCCAATTTTTTTTTTTTTTTGATGAGGAAGATCAGCCCTGAGCCAACATCTGATGCCAATCCCCCTCTTTTTTCTGAAGAAGATTGGCCCTGACCTAACATCCATGCCCATCTTCCTCTACTTCATATGGGATGCCACCACAGCATGGCTCAACAAGCAGTGTGTCAGTGCGCGCCCGGGATCCGAACCGGCAAGTCCTGGGCACAGCAGAGAGCGCACACTTAACTGCTTGCGCCACCGGGCCGGCCCCCCGAATTTTTTTTTTGAATACTAGACATATGAATCTAATATTGTGGTAACTCTGGAAATTAGATTCTCCCCCTTCCCCATAGTTTGCTGAGGCTTTTAAATTTTTTTTAATTGTTTTTGTTTTGTTGTTGTTGTAGGCTGTCTCTGTGCTAGGGATCCACCTGAGATGTATACTTAAGGTCTTCTCAAGTCTTTTCTGAGCCTTTCTCTGTGCATACATGGTTACTTTCTAATTTTCCCTATATATACAGTTGTTTTTGAATGCCCTAGTCTTTAATGTTTTTTCCTATTGGAAAAAGAGAAAAATGAATGGGGAAGAAAATGGGCACTGGCCCTTTAAATCCCCTGGCACTGGCAGAGGGGAATGGCTTGCAACAAAGAGGACAGGTGCAACAAAAATGACCATCAGACCCGCCTCCTGATCTGAACCTCTGCGATGAAAGCAGCAATCAGCAATCAGAGCACAGTTCCCTAATATGTGGAGGACAGGTTTTCCTTTTTTCTTTTTTTTTTTTTTTGTCTATCCTGGCTCTCACAAGCCATTTGCAAGCTGCTCCAGGAACACGCACACAGCTGACTGACACATGGCTGGTGATGAGGGATTGGTAGTGGCTACAGGGCTAAGAGCTGGCATTGGCCAAAATTAACCACAATTTTTAGTCCAGGTCTTCCCTTGGAAGTTGCAAACCTTCAATAGACTCAAGAGTTCCAAAATAATTACAGTAAACAGGTTTACCAGTAAAATTGTTGGATAGATGGGGAGACAGATACCTGGTACTTCCTACTCCACTTCTTCCCAGAATCTTCCTTCATGGTCTTTTGTAACAACAGCTTGGAAAAAAATAGAAAACAGCCAAACAAGTTAGAGCAGTGCATGAATAAAGAGCAAAGTTATATTGAGCGAGAACTTAGTAACAGTCACGATGGCAATAATAAACTGTTTTCACAGCTATTTCAGTTATCCAGAGGCTGTTCTCTTGGGCTCTTCTTCTCTGCCTTCTCTGTCTGGTGTAAAGGAGGTTGCCAGGCAAGGGTGACCTGATAAGTGGATGTTTTTGTAGTTTTTTTTAGGAGGCACAGTCATGGTGAAGACAAAGTCCATGGTGTGGGAAGGGCTCAGCAATCCAGGCTGCAGTCTTGTGAGGAGCATGTCCCTAGATAATAGGGCTTTGAAGACATGAGTAGAAATTGTGTTTCTATTTCCAAGCAAATATCCTCGCAGCTGGTGAAGATCAACCAACTTTCAGATGTCAGATCTTATGTTGATTTCTATAATGCAAAGTCACTCTTTGGCATCAAAGACCCAGAGGATTTTAAAAGCCCTTTGGAAATCTCTCAACCTTCGCCAGTTGTTGGCACAGCTTTAAGTAGTAGTCAAACACACTTAAGCAATCAATGCCTGACCTTTCTTCAGGACCAATAATTACCATGCACAGAAAACGTCCAGCTAAAATGAGAATGTGGAAAATAGGCTCCCTGAGGAGCCCAAGGGCTGAACAAAGACCATGGATTAGAGGACAGTTGGTTTCTCTTTTTCCTGCTTTGCCTGGTGGTCAACGTGGGATGACTTGCTCACTGTGCCTCAGAAGTTCAGGAGTTTTCACTGGCCAAACTATTGCTATGAAATCCTTTATGCTCTCTCTGTAGGAACATAGAAATGCCAGGTTCCTGCAGGTGATGAGGCAGAATAGGGGGAAGTTGTTGAGAAAATTTATTCCTACATCTATCATATATGTTGAACATTAAATGTCTAGACTAGACCTCTTCCATTTATTTCTCTTCGCTGCAGTCCTACTAGGTGTGGGGTAAAGTTAGATCATATGTAGTCATTAGATCATGTATAGATCATATTAGCAGTCGTTCTACTAATTTGGCCTCTTTGTATGTCTAGAAAATAGTAACATTTAACTAAAGCAGCTGTGAGGCTCATTCCAGTCTTATACTTTTATTTTATTAAAATGGGGCAAGGGATCAAGGAGGTGGATCTAGAATCACAAAGAACAAATGGAGGACATTGTGTGATGGCAATGAGATTTTCTTGGATGTAGTTGGAAGACATTGATGATGATTATTGTATTTTACTTTTGTGTGAAGGCCAGCCTGAGTTTCTAATAAGCGTCTCTGGAAGGAGCAGTCTTTAAGGAAGGCTTCTTTCAGTCAAATATGAAACGGGACTGGTTTTCTTCTGAGCCTTGTTTTCGCTCCATGTTTTAGAGCACATGCTCTCATGAGGAATTTTATTCCCTCACATTACTTCATCCATTCTCCTCAGAAGGCATGCTTATTCACATCTGTGACAGTCCCTATTCAGTTTTAGAAGTAGAAGCTGCTCTAGGTATTTTAAGCAGAAAGGAATTTCATACAGGGAGCTAGATGTTAAAAAATAATGTTTGTAGTTCTGGAAGATGCTATGTTTACCATAATCACAAAGGTGGGGACTGAGGAGGCCACACACTTGAACTGTAGGCATCAAGAAAATCTCATGGAGGCTGGGATCCAGGGATCAGGAAGATGTCCCTGGAGCTGCCACAACTACTTTTCAACACCCATGAAATGCTTGGCCCTGGAATGCTGCTGTAGAACCCCTGGTTCCTTGACTTCGGGTGCCAGCAGAAAACAGAAGAGCAGAGCTGTCTCATTCTTGCCTCCAAGTCTCACATAAGGCATCTAATTGGACAAAATTTGCCTTGGATAGTAGCTTTAAGAAAGCATGGGAACAGTTATGCTTTTAGTCTTCCAGCTAACCAAGAGGGTTGAAAGGATCCTGCATATGCTAATACCATTTCTACCATAATAGCCAAGTGTTTTGAATATTTCCAAGGCACCAAAGATAAGGCTTAAACCAAAGAGATGAATGTCTAATAATGGAACTTCGTCCATCAAGGAGAGAAACTATTCTTTCTTTTAGTGTTAGGAGAGGACTTCAGATCTTAACACAAAAATTATCTCTACCGAGGGGCTGGCCTCGTGGCATAGTGGTTAAGTGCACGCGCTCCGCTGCTGGTGGACCGGGGTTTGATCCCGGGCGCGCACCAAGGCATCGCTGTCAAGCCATGCTGTGGCGGCATCTCATATAAAGTAGAGGAAGATGGGCACGGATGTTAGCCCAGGGCCAGTCTTTCTCAGCAAAAAGAGGAGGATTGGCATAGATGTTAGCTCAGGGCTGATCTTCCTCACAAAAAAAAATAATCTCTACCAATTTTACCTTTGGCCTACTTGTGCCTTATGATTATGATTATCCAACAGAAGGCAAAGCCCTCACTTAATCTTTCACTTCTTACTGCCCAGGAATGCAATATATTCTCATGTACAATTTTATCACTGAGATTACGAATTAGGTTGTCTTATCTCAGGCCCTCACTCTCCTCCATTCTGATGAAAGACACTCATGAGTGCATATAATGGAATGTGCAAAGGGGACAAATTTGTGCTGGTTGCATCACCCTGCACTGGGAGAGCACTGTGGGGTGAGCCACAGTTCCAGGGGCACAGCTGCCCAAGAACTGGCAGGAGTCCATGAGACACTGTGACCTGACGCTGCCCCTCAGGATGAGTCCTGGAGCATGGTTTTTAAATTTCTAGCTGAGAGAGATTCTAAAAAATTTTGTTACTGAATATCTATTTTTAATTCATTTTTCTTTTTCTTTAAGTTCTGATTATTTTACTAGAATAAGCCTTGGTGTCAGTCATTCCTGGTTGATTTTCCAGAGTACACAGAACATTCTTTCAATATGTCATTCCAAGTTGCCTTTGATTTCAGAATGGTTTACTTCAATGATTATTTTTTAGTATTTATTCTGTTCTGTTCACTTGCTTTTTCTTCTTCAGGAATTTACACACACACACACACACACATACAGAGGTTGCTGATGTTCTGTATCACTTTCTCTTAAATCCTTTATCATTTCTTTCATATTTTTAATTTAAAATTTTCATCCTTTCCATTCTCTGTTTCTATTTATACACTACCCATGGTGTTTATTCACTAATATACTATTTCTAATTTAGTTTCCACTTCTAAAATATTGTTTCTTTTATTTCTAATACTTTCCTTGGTTTTGTAAGCTGCATTTTCAAATCTTCCTGTTTTCTTTTATCCATAATATTATTTCTGAGTTATTTTAATTATAATTTAAGTTGTTCTTTTATAACTTCTATTATTTTCTTAATTTCTTTTAGCTTGTTTGTTTAAAATATTAGAATATAGTCTTTCTTTATTTTGTGGGCATGTCTTTCTGACTTGTTTTCATTGCTTGAATGTTATTCTGCTCCTAAGTTTCCATTTTTTCTGGTAACAATTTTGAACGGATTAGACTACTTTTCTTCCCTATTGCTTGTGTCAGCGGGGTGAGTTTGCCTGTGCTAGCAGAGAGGACAGCCAGGGGAGCTTCAAGGCTTTAGAGCTCCCTCTTCTGTCGTTTATTTGAATTGTTAAAAATTCTGTGCTTCGTGAGATGGGTTGGCTTCTTTCCCCTTTTCTTTCCTTTGCCCCTATTGTTCCTGTTTAATATGGGGGCTCTGTCCTAGAAG